>NC_059296.1:27783868-27806368 GCF_017591435.1 Portunus trituberculatus | reverse complement strand
TGTCCAGCCATTACCTCGGTGGTAGTGTGTGGGTGTAATTGACGGAGAGAAGGCAGAGAAAGGGTGAGAGGGAGAGAGTGTACGAGGGAGAGAGAGGGGGAAAGGAGAGAGGGAGTAAAAAGACTGAGATTGTGATTTGGAGAGGGAAATGAGACTAGTGTTGTGATTGTGTGTATATAGCCGTACTGTGACACACACACACACACACACACACACACACACACACACACACACACACACACACACACACACACACACACACACACACACACGTTTTTATAAATATATCTCTGTCTTAGTGTTTGTACTTATTTGCACCTCTGTCTTCCCTGTGTCCGTCTGTCTGCCTGTCAGTGTGTGTGTACCGTTCGTGTACGTGTTTTTTTCCCGTCAGTCTGTCCGTTCTCGGTAAGTGACCAGCTGTCTAACAGACTGATTGGCTTGACTGCTTTCTAATTGGTTGTCTGTTTGAATATCCGTCTGTCAGTCAGGGACCCTGCACCGTGCCTATCTCTATTTGTGTATCTGTCGATCTGTAAAGTGATACCTCGACTTACATTACTATTACTACTCGTACTACTACTACTACTACTACTACTACTACTACAACACTACTACTACTACTATTACAACAACTACTACTACTACTATTACAACTACTACTACTACTACTACTATTACTATTTACTACTAATACTTACTACGTACTATTTACAACTAATACTTACTACTATTGCCACTACTACTTACTACTACTACTACTACTTACTACTACTGCCACTACTATTACTACTACTACTACTTACATTTGTACGGCTATTATTACTCCTCTTCCTCCTCCTGTTATTCCTCCTCCTCCTCTCCTACTGTTTCTTCCTCCTCCTCCTCCTCCTCCTCCTCCTCCTCCTCCTCCTCCTCCTCCTCCTCCTCCTCCTCCTACTACTACTACTACTACTACTACTACTACTACAACTACCTCTACTCCTCCTCCTCCCTCCTCCTCTTACTACTACTAATAATAATGATACTAATACTACTACTACTACTACTACTACTACTACAACTACCTCTGCTCCTAATACTACTACTACTCAATTAATTTATTATTGCTACTACTACTACTACTACTACTACTACTACTACCACTAATAATGATACGTAATTATTATTATTATCATCATTTACGCAACGATAACTTTACTGAATTTCCATCTAACTATTGTACGCCAGTTGTGGAGGGAAGGAAGGGTATCGCTTGCCTCCTTTTGTTCAGAACTCCTTAACGCCCATCACCGACACCATAGCCGCCGCCTCCTCCTCCTCCTCCTCCTCCTCCTCCTCCTCCTCCTCCTCCTCCTCCTCCTCCTTCATATCTTGTTTCTCTTTCCCGGACTCCCTTCTCCTCTTCTTCCTCCTCTTCTTCCTCCTTCATCTCTTCTTTCTCTTCTCCGGACTTCTTAATCTACTCTTGACCTATTGTTCTCCATTCGTCTCTCTCTCTCTCTCTCTCTCTCTCTCTCTCTCTCTCTCTCTCTCTCTCTCTCTCTCTCTGAAGCACTGACTGGTTCTCTTTCATCTCATCTCTAAGTCTCGGCATCACACCCCGGCCAGCTGCTTGTACCGAGACCTCAACTGAGTGCAATTACTACAAGTTGCTACATAAGAGAACACAAAAGAAGAGCAAATCCCACTGACATTGTTGCCTCTTATGTGTGACTGTTTGGGATGTTACTGTGTGTGTGTGTGTGTGTGTGTGTGTGTGTGTGTGTGTGTGTGTGTGTGTGTGTGTGTGTGTGTGTGTGTGTGTGTGTGTGTGTGTGTGTTTCTTCCTTTATTCTGCCTATTTTGGTGTTTGTATCAATTTTTTCTTTCTCGTTTCTCTTTCCTCCCTTTCCCCTTTTGTGACAAAATGCGTTTCCAATTACCCTGGTGCCTCTCTCTCTCTCTCTCTCTCTCTCTCTCTCTCTCTCTCTCTCTCTCTCTCTCTCTCTCTCTCTCTCTCTCTCTCTCTCTCTTCTAATCTATCAGCTTAACTATCTATTTCTATCAATCAATTAATCAATCAATCTATCAATCTACATTTATCTATCTATGCATCTATACCGATCTATCTATTGCTAACTCTCTCGCATACCCTAAGCCGCCATCTTAAGACCTCATTACCGCGATAGCATAACTCAATTAACTCTCTCTCTCTCTCTCTCTCTCTCTCTCTCTCTCTCTCTCTCTCTCTCTCTCTCTCTCTCTCTCTCTCTTTTCCATCCCAAAAAATACTGTGACGACTTCTACTACTCTCACATCCTCTGTCAGTTCGCCTCTCCTTCTCTCTCTCTCTCTCTCTCTCTCTCTCTCTCTCTCTCTCTCTCTCTCTCTCTCTCTCTCTCTCTCTCTCTCTCTCTCTCTCTCTTTCGTATCCCTACATGTTCCTTCCAGCATCACCCCTTGCCAAACTAAGCCACAACTCACAACATGCTATTTTGTTCCCCCCCCGACCGCAAGGAAACCCGGCTCGGAAGCACCACTACCGCCTTTCCCCTCTCTCCGCTCACCTGCCCACCCTGCTGATAGGCTTCCCTTCCCTCGACACTTCTCACACTGTAGCTTTCTCTCACTTTTCCTCTACCTTCGCCTGTATTTTTGTTTGTGTGTGTGTGTGTGTGTGTGTGTGTGTGTGTGTGTGTGTGTGTGTGTGTGTGTGTGTGTGTGTGTGTGTGTGTGTGTGTGTGTGTGTGTGTGTGTGTGTGTGTGTGTGTGTGTGTGTGTGTGTGTGTATGTTTTTCGTGGTTTCGTCTGTGTATTTCTTCTTTTTCGTTGTTTGTGTCTTTATCCTGTTTTGTTTTTTGTTTTGTTTTTTTCATTTTTTTTTCTATTTACAAGTTTTTTTTCGTGTTTTTCTACCTTCATTTTTTTCATTGTTTGTCTGCCTGTTCCCTATTTTCTTTCTTTTTTTTCCTCTACCTGTTTTTTTTTTCATTAGTGTTTCTCTCTGCCTATCATTTTTTTTTTCTTCATCCTAATGTTTGTCTACCAGGTAGACAAATATTCGGATGAAGAAACGAAAATGGACAGGTAGAGAAACACTAAGGGAAAAAATAGGAAGAAAGAAAAATAGAGAACAGGTAGATCTACCTGTTCTCTATTTTTTTTCTTAATTTTTTCCTACCTTTATTGTTTTCCCTTAGTGTTTCTCTACCTGTCCATTTTCGTTTCTTCATCCGAATATTTGTCAACCTGTATTTTTTTCATCGTTTGCCTACATTTTTTTTTCCCCATCATTTCCCAACCTGTACCGTTTTCTGTTACCTTTATTACATCCCGCCTTGTACCTATTATTTTTCCTTTTTTTCTATTCTTCCCCCTTTTTTTCATCATTTCTCTACAGGATCTCTTCATGTTCGAGGATATAAACACTCGTCAGGGCAGATGTATACTGTAAAAAGGCAACACTATCTTCTATTACGAACTGTTGGTGTGTTTACACGAAAAATTATTGTTTATCTCTTGGATGCAACACTTGTCAGGACAGAGGTACCTATACTGTAAAAAAAGGCAACACTATCTTGTATTACGAACTGCTGATGGTAGGTTTAATTCGTTCTTTATTTTGGCTAAATGATCATGAAAATTATTGTTTTTAGCTTTTTTTTCCCTCCCGCTCTCTTTACGTTCGCGTCCTCAAATGTTAATGACTTGCTTTATATACAATGGCTACATCTAAGAAGCTCTATACTGCACGATTTTTCAAGAATATTTAAATTATTTTTTAGCTATTTTGTTTTTCCTCCCGCTCCTTTTACGATCGCGTCCTCAAATATTAAAAACTTGCTTAATATACAATGGCTACATCTAACAAGCTCTATATTGCAAGTTTTTCCAAGAATAATTTTTACGATTTTTAGTGATAGTTTTACGGCTTTCGGTGTTGCGTCATCACTTTCAATACATTCAAAGCACCATTATAGGATTTTCGTAGGTTTAGATTTATTTACTAAGCTTTTTTTAAGAATCAATGGTTATAAAGCATGTGAAGTTACTCATCTATAGGAAATAATGTCTCTAGTTGTATTTTAACACGATATAAGTGGACGATTTGAAGGTTTATAAAGTTTCAATGTCATATTTGGGCTCGTATTTATTTACTAAGCTTTTTTTAAGAATCAATGGTTATAAAGCATGTGAAGTTACTCATCTATAGGAAATAATGTCTCTAGTTGTATTTTAACACGATATAAGTGGACGATTTGAAGGTTTATAAAGTTTCAATGTCATATTTGGGCTCGTATTCTGAAATGCTTAGCTCTTTCGCCATCACTGCTTTCCAAAGGCTCTAGTTCAAGATACTCGTGTTTTTAAGAGTATTTTCTTATGGTTCTGGTGATAGATTGGCAAGATTTCTAGTTTATTAAAAGGAGAAACTGTCTTGAAAACCCGGCTAGTTGTTTCTGTGGCCTTGGAGAATTGTCGTAGTATGTTAGTATGTCCTTTATGTACTGCCCGTGCTCCGTTTTCTGTAAAACATTCTATTGATAGATTCAGTTTGGCTGGCAGGGCTTCCAATTTAGGGTAAAATACCCTAAACTAGGGTAATTGGACCCTTCTTAGGAAAACTAGGGTAATTTTAGGGTAATCTGCCGTCCTATGGAAAGGTGTGCTTGGAATGGAGCCAGTCTGGTGGCAGGCTGGTTTTCTTTCATGTTCGATTCATGTATACAATCATCCCTGTGACTTGTACCATCCCTTCACCCCCCCACCCCATCCCCTTTCTCCCTAGTCTCCACTCACCCGTCTACTACGCGTACACGTTTTGGACCTTCGGACGGTTAGATCACAGTTCACACACACACACACAGTCAGTCACTTGCGAGGACGAGTCGACACAGAACAGCCGCAGTAGTGGCTGTAGTGCTATTTTAAAACTGTATACCAGCTGGAATCTACGTGAAGGTGGCCTCTTTCCATAATCATAAGGAATAACTTCATTTCCATTCTATAAGGTAATTTGTTTTACATATATTGTTATGACGAGGGTCATGCAGCTGTGTGTGTTGTCTGGAGTTGTGTGGTATGTGGCGTGTGTGCTGATGAGGCGAGCTTCGTATGTGTGTGGCATGTCGGGTGGGTGTTGACATGTCGGTTGGTGACAGTGTGCTGGGTGATGAGGATGATAATGAGGCCGTTGATGATGATGCCAGTGATGTTGATGATAATGCAGGTGATGAGGGTGATGATGTTACACTGTTCCACTGTGGTGGTATTGGTGGTTATTTGAGAGGAGGTGGAGAAGGAGGGTGTTGCTAACTTCTCGATTGGTGCCTACAATCTCTCCCATTTAACGATGTTACCTGCGAATAAGTGACACTTTTACTTCGACAATCTAGGGTAAAACACTCGAATCTAGGGTAAAATCGACAAAAATCTAGGGTAAGATTTCATCAACTCATGGAAGCACTGGAGGTGACGTCACGTCTTCCCCTCAGTTCTCGCTCGCCGCCGCCTCAGGGTGACACGTACGCCTCAGCCTCTCGTTTGCTCGGCTATACCTGTTGTGTCTTGTGATACTATTAAATACACGTTCATAATGGACTCAGGTGTATCCATGCTACCCCTGCTTAAGGACAACTACCACAGTAGTGACAGGGGAAGGCGTTTCCGAATACGGGTGTTAGTAGTGGGTGAGTTATTACACATTTACATCAAAATAAAAATAATGACAAGGAAAATAACAACAATAACAATAACTAATGGTAATGATGATGACGATAATAATAATAATAATAATAATAATAACAATAACAATAATAAAAACCCCATGACAATCCGACTTCTTGATCTATTCAGCCAATTAAAAAGTTCTGACGAGAGACAAACGTTTTGAAATACAGGCTTTATTTCAAGCCTGTTCCCCCTCTCTGCCCTTCCAGATGTCTTCAAATAAATAAATAAATAATAAAATAGTAGTAGTAGTAGTAATAATAATAATAATAATAATAATAATAATAATAATAATAATAACAATGAAAATCATAATAATAATAATAACAATAATAATAATAATATTAATAATATAATAATAATAATATTAATAATATTAATAACAATAATAATAATAACAATGATAATAATGATGATGATAATAATAATAATAATAATAATAATAATAATAATAATAATAATAATAATAACACCCTTGAAAGCCCCACAAAAAATTACCTCTCTGTAACCTTCCCCAAAAAAACTACAGGTCTAAACTCTGAAGTACTGAAAAAAATAGATAAAAATAAACAAATATAATAAAAAAAGAAAAAAACGAAAAAAATAAAAACAACAATTAAAAACAATCAACCTCCAAAACACGACACAGAAGGAAAGGAAAATTACGTAAAAAAGGAATAAAAATCTAAAGAACAATGAATAACACTCCAAAGACGAGACAGAGACAACAACAACAACAACAACAACAACAACAACAAACACCCTGAAAAACACAAGAAATGATCTACAACCTTTAAAAAAACAAATAAATAAATAAATAACGGTAACAGCAGCAGTAACATGACGCGTTTCCATATCCATTCTGCTTACTATTTGATGACTTTATACAGCTTCAGAAACTCATGTGTGGGATTAAAATAAAGACGACTCTGGCTATTAATCTTCTGACCTCCATAGACCCTTCTTAATGTCAATAAAATGGTCTAATCGTACACAATTCTCACGGTAAAAAATAAAAAGTATCCAAGTATTGAAGAGATTAAAAAACAGGTGTAGTCCTTACGTTTCCGCCTCACGCCCCTCTTTCTGTTCTCTCCAGGTGTCAGTGGACGACCGACGGCAGCTCTTTTCGGCGGGCAAGCTAAACGTAGAGACCGGGATGTCGGCTTACGGCTCCATCGTGTACCAGATGAAGGACGCCAACATGGAGGCGAACAGCACCTGCGAGTTCGTCTACAAGGCGCTCAAGATCTTTAGCAAGACAGGTGAGTAATGGTGGTGATGGTGGTGAACGAGGAAACAAGGAGGAAGAGGAGGAAAACAGCAATATCATCAGTAGTGGTAGTAGCAGTAGCAGTAGCAATAGTAGTAGTAGTAGCAGCAGCAGCAGCAGCAGCAGCAATAGTAGTAGTATATAATAAATAATAATAATCATTATTATTATTATAGTAGTAGTAGTAGTAGTAGTAGTAGTAGTAGTAGTAGTAGTAGTAGTAGTAGTAGTAGTAGTAGTAGTAGTAGTAGTAGTAGTAGTAGTAGTAGCAGCAGCAGCAGCAGCAGGGGTAACATGTTGGCCGTAGCAGTGTTTGTGACAGCGATATCTGTAGCAGTGGTTGGTGCGGGTATTGTGTTGCAGCCCACGTGATCCTTTCAGAGTTCAGACCTACCGCTGTGCTGGTGGAGAGCTTTAAAGCGACAATGCTCCCTCCCACCATCCGCCGAGGTCTCACTAATGACTACACCAACAACACCAATAATAAGGATGAAAGCAATAACAGTAATAATAATGATGATGATGATGGTGGTGGTGGTGGTGGTGGTGGTGAGGAAAAAACACTAAAAAACAAACTGACAAAATGAAAAGAAAAAAAAATACCAGAGTAAAAAATATTCCAACAATTCAGATTTTTTATGACTCCAGGTGTAAACAATAACGAAAATAAAAAAGGAAGGAATATTCTACACGAGGCATTCAATTTCTCCCAGGGTTTTTTTTTTTTTTCTATTTTACGACATGCAGTAAATACAGACAAGTATTTCAAACACTGCATATTTGGGGGGCAATGATGGTGGTTGAAGAAGAAGAAGAAGAAGAAGAAGAAGGAGGAAGAAGAAGAAGAAGAAGAAGGAGGAGGAGGAGGAGGAGGAGGAGGAGGAGGAGGAGGAGGAGGAGGAGGAGGAGGAGGAGGAGGAGGAGGAGGAGGAGGAGGAGGAGGAAGGAGAAGGAGAAGGAGAAGGAGGAGAAGAAGGAAGGAGAAGAAGGAGAAGGAGAAGAAGGAGAAGAAGAAGAAGGAGGAGAAGGAGAAGGAGGAATACAAAGGAAGACAAACAGCAACAGACCCTTAGGTCCTTACTAGGCTGTTTGTGGAGATTATCTACTAACTACCAGTGGTAGAGACAGGACAACAAAGCAGAAGGCTCCTCCCCACCCACCCCTCCCTCCAATCGAGGCTGGCAGGAAAAAAGGCGAAACCATGTGATATTAAAAAATCACATGGAATTTTAGTAGAGAGTGAAAAGGAAATGTGTAATCTACGTCTGACTACTTGTGTTTGTGGGGGAAAGTGTTAACGCTTGGTAAATGTCATGTTGTGTGTGCATTGTGTACGTGGATGCACAGTGTGTATGTCGAATGGGTGGTGCGGCAGCCTTGCCTGGCGCAGTCAATCAGGCCCCAGCTCCGTTCAATCCACTGAGATAGCATACTTTCCCTGTAGGGACGCCGTACGCTGATAACCCCTTGCAACATTGATCCCTGGTACTTAGTTCCCGATGATGATCAATGGTTGACAAGGCCCTCTCCAAACACAGCCCGTCACAGGTCGAGAGTAGTAGTAGTGACCGTTCACTCTGGGCTATCTGTGCGTGTATGCAGTGTAGTGTAGTATGTATGTAAACACAGTGTGGAGTCAAAAAGGTGGTGCGGCAGCCTTGCCTGGCGCTTTCAAGAGAGGCAGCAGTCAATCAGGCCCCAGCTCCGTACAACCACTGTAAAGTGCACTTCCCTTTAAAGGGCGCCGCACACTGTATGGTTACCCCTGCAGCGGTGACCCTGGTACCTTAAATCCCGATGATGGTCACCTACTGTCAGGGCTCTTGACTATCCACAGCCCTTCACAGATCGAGAGTAAAAGTAGTGACCGTTCACTCCGGGCTATCTGTGTCATGTATGGAGGGTGAGAGTAATTCAAACTAACGGGCAATTTAAACCACGATCAGAGGCCCGGGAGATAAAAGAAAAAGCGCAAGTTATTCGGAAATGAATAGCGACAACCGGGGATTAGATTCAAAGTATTTATCGAGGCGAACTTTGAACGTTTCGATAGTACCTGAGTTGACAACATTTGATGGCAGACCATTCCATATATTAACTATGCGATTAAAGAAAAAGTGTTTGGCTTCATTTGTTACAAAGCGCTTACCAACAATTTTGAAACCATTGCTTCTGGTGACATTTGACTGGTCGACTGATACGTATTTTTGAATATTCATATTTGCAAACCCATTAAAAATTTTGAAAAGCATGATAAGGTCGCCTCTTACTCTCCGTTTCTCAAGAGAAAATAAATTTAATTCCTTTAGGCGTTCCTCGTAGGATTTGTTCCGCAACCTTGGGATCATTTTGTTAATCTGCGTTGTATTTTTCTAATTTTTCGATATCTTTTTTGTAATACGGTGACCAAAACTGAACATTGTATTCGAGATGTGGACGGACGAGTGAGTTATATAATGTTAATATTATTTTCTCCGACTTGAAAGTGAAAGATCGTCCAATGAAACCAACTAATTTATTCGCAGTTTTGACGACTTCAGTACAGTGTTTGCTAGGCTTGAGGTTTGCTGAAACAATGACACCAAGATCTTTTCTTTGTCCACACTCGTCATTGGGGTATTATTCATCTTGTATGTCGCCTGAGGATTTTGATTTCCTATGTGTAACACGTGGCATTTATCTATATTGAATTTCATTTGCCACTTGTTTGACCATTCGATGAGAGTATCTAAATCTCTTTGCAAAAGTTGTCTTTGGCTTTCTGAGTCTACTCTGTTTGCAATTTTTGAGAGCTTACAATTTATTCTTTCATCAATGTCGTTAATATATATATATATATATATATATATATATATATATATATATATATATATATATATATATATATATATATATATATATATATATATATATATATATATATATATATATATATATATTTATATATATCTTTATATATATATATATATATATATATATATATATATATATATATATATATATATATATATATATATATATATATATATATATATATATATATATATATATATATATATATATATATATATATATATATATATATATATATATATATATATATATATATATATATATATATATATATATATATATATATATATATATATATATATATATATATATATATATATATATATATATATATATATATATATATATATATATATATATATATATATATATATATATATATATATATATATATATATATATATATATATATATATATATATATAATAAAAGAATAGGTCCCAGAACTGATCCTTGAGGAACGCCACTGCTTACGTTAATCCAGTCTGAAGATTTACCATTGATCACAACTCGCTGTTTACGATCAGACAACCAATCCTCGATCCACGCTGCAATGTCACCAGTTATACCATGCGCTTTTACTTTATTGATAAGACGTTTATGTGGCACTTTGTCAAAAGCCTTTTGGAAGTCAAGATATATGATATCGACCGCTCTAGTGTTGTCGTACAAATTATATATATCATGGAAAAAGTCAAGCAAGTTTGTTAAACATGACCGCTTGTTTCTAAATCCATGTTGTGATTCGTTTATTATGTTGTTACTTTCTAAGAATGCAACAACTTTATCCCTCAAAACTGTCTCCATTAGCTTACCTACCACTGAAGTGAGGCTAATTGGTCGATAATTTCTAGTTTGAGACTTGTCACCTTTTTTAAAGATTGGAGTTACGTTTGCGAGTTTCCAGTCATCAGGAACTTTACGAGTGCTTAGTGATTTATTAAAGAGGATAGACAATGGTTTAACAAGTTCGTTCTTTGCCTCTTTTAGTATTCGTGGAGAAATTTTATCGGGACCAGGAGTTTTATTTGTTTTAACTTTATTTATTGCGCTCAAAATTTCATTTTCTTGGATATCGCACGTATTTAAAAAGACATTATTGCTGTGATTTGGTGCAGTTGGCTGATTTTCTGAATAATTTTCTTCAGTGAAGACTGACGCAAAGTAATTGTTTAATTTAATAGCCATTTCAATTTCGTCGTCCGTGTGTTCGCCATTGTCTAGAGCTAGCGGCCCTATTGATGAAGCTATTGCTTTTTTAGTTCTGATATAACTGAAAAACTCTTTAGGATTTGTCTTGCTACGATTGGCGATATGGAGCTCATAATTTTCTTACTTTCCCTAATAAGTTTTTTAGCATTGCGTTGCAATTGGTCATGCTCAGTCTTGTCTCATTCATTGTGCGTTGTTTTGTATTTGTGGTAGGCGCGTTTTTTAGCAGAGAGACAGTTTTTTATTTCTGAATTCCACCATTTAGGTTTATAGCTGGCGATTGAGCGCCTATTTCGTAGTGGAATAGAGGATTTTACAGCTCGGTCTAGTTTAAATGTAAATATTTTCCACGCTTCATTTATGCAATTTGCACTCCATAATTGGCTCCAATCGCTTTCAGGCAGAATTTTTCTGAGTTTTCCAAAATTAGCTCGATGAAAGTCAGGTACTTTTTCTTTACTTACATTTGTGAGCATCTTACTTGTTTTGACATTGAATGTAATCGCCCGGTGGTCACTGGTGCTGAATTCGGAACCAACTTCTACATTAGAGAAGAAGGAGGAGGAGGAGGAGTATAATAATGATAACAATAATAATAATAAATAATAATAATGATAATAATAATAATAATAATAATAATAACAGCAATAATAATAAGTAAAGGTCTATTCGGTCAAGTACAAAGAAAAAAAATACATGTAATCAGGAACAGTGCAAGTTGACTTATGATGATGATGATGATGATGATGATAATGATGATGATGAAGATAATAATGATGATACGTACATCTATTTAGGAAATGACCAGGAAACAACGACAGTCGAGCTTAAAACACAATTTCTCTCTCTCTCTCTCTCTCTCTCTCTCTCTAAGACTCTACGTAATATATCAGGGTACAGGAGGGTGTCTTCACTATTACAGCCCCATTCATTTTAAAACAAAACAAAAACAAACTAGTCATTGTACTCAGGTGATATTAACCTTCTCTTAGTGTTGAGGCCTATTTCTATTAACTCCTTTTTCCTACTAAGATCGTCTTTTTTGTAACATGTAGAGAGGTATCAAATATAAATCGCAAGGTAACACAGAGAAAAGGATTGAATGAGAGTTTAATATGATGAAGTGAACAGAGATGTGAACAAGGAATCATCTATGTTTTCTTCTTCATTTAATACAACGGTTCACTCTCGTAGATGATGAAATGTTGTAATAAGAGTTTAATTTTTGTACTTTCTAGACTATATAATCATTTAGCATACTGATGTGCACAAGTAAGTGGCTGGAAAGTATCAAAGGTTCACGATAAGAGGTTTAACACTCGTGACTGCTCGTGGCGTTTGTTACTTACTTCGTGGGAGCAGCTCTGGAGAAACCTTACTGAGAAAAACCTATACCAAAAGCACCTCAGTAGTCTTTTTTTGGGGGGAGGTTGGGTTTCTCTTCTTCTTCTTCTTCTTCGGCCGGTGCTCTTCCTACATAAAAAAAAAAAAACACAGGATTTGCACTGCTCCACCATCGGGTATTATAAGAGTAACTTTCGTCTACTAAATTTCCAGACACGACTTTATTTCTGGGAGCGATACAAGAGGCCTTTCCCAATCGTTGATCCACACAATAAAAAGATCAGGAGTGAAATTAATAAGCTGAATGAATCTACACCTCACCTACACTAACATAACCAAGTCCTCAGATGAAGGCCCTTGTGTCACTTGGGCTAGTAATATTCCTCACCAGTTTTGTCTGTGGCATCTTAGAAAAAAAACACACAAATTAAATAAAAGAATAGAGACCATTGAGCTTAACCTCTTCAATACCAGGACGCGTTTTTCATATTTAT
This sequence comes from Portunus trituberculatus, assembly GCF_017591435.1. NCBI lineage: Eukaryota > Metazoa > Arthropoda > Malacostraca > Decapoda > Portunidae > Portunus > Portunus trituberculatus. The sequence continues at coordinate 27,793,480 of NC_059296.1, read as the reverse complement.
TTTGGTTACTATTTGGCGATTTTATACAGCTTCAGAAACTTATATGGGGATTAAAATAGTGAAGACTGTGGCCATTAATCTTCTCACCTCCATAGACCCTTCATGAAGTCAAAAAAATCTCCTAATCACACCAAAAATACATGATAAAAATTGGCTTATGTACTGAAGAGGTCAAGTAGCCATATCAGTGAAAGGGGTTGAAGAGAAAGCGGGATGGCCGGAGCGGCAGAACTGGTGAGGGTGAGTGAAGACCTGGGAAATAATGAAGTGGTAAAGGGAGACAGTGTGCGTGGGACTAATGGAGCGGTGAAGCCTAGACTGCAGGACACGGCCAGCTGACTGAGTTAAGTGAAGGTTGGAGAAGACTTTGGAGCTGTAAAGGAATCATAGGAAACCGTATTGGTGGTGGTGGTGGTGGTGGTGGTGGTGTGGTGAACATTTGAACAATTATTTTAAGCCAAAACATGCTACTAGGTTTTATTACTGAGCTAATGTTTCTGAAGAGCGACATGATGATGACATGACGATGATGACGAGATGATGATGATGAACAAGTACACGTTCACTCAAGGCACCTAAGTAGTAAATTGCTATTAATATTAAACCTGATGACGATGGTGATGATAATGATATAAATAATAATAATAATAATAATAATAATAATAATAACAATAATAAAGACAACAACAATAATAATACGACAATAAATATCTCATTATTAATTCACCTGCATTCGCGTTCGATAAATCACTATAAAACCATGATGGCTTCCACACACACACACACACACACACACACACACACACACACACACACACACACACACACACACACACACACACACACACACACACACACACACACACACACACACACACACACACACACACACACACACACACACACACACAGAGAGAGAGAGAGAGAGAGAGAGAGAGAGAGAGAGAGAGAGAGAGAGAGAGAGAGAGAGAGAGAGAGAGAGACACCTGTATTTATCACAAGATAATGGGAAATATTTTGGCAAGAGGGATGATCATGAGCACTGCGGCTAGCGGGAAATATTCACGGAGCGGCACATCTTTTTAGAGTAATCCAAGACGCTATCGATTTCCGGTAATATTAGACGGCATTTCCAGGCACGGCGCCGCGTGAGACTTCCCGGAGCAGAGAAAGCAGGACTAGGGGCAATGTAGTTAAGGATGATGGCTAAGGGAAAAAGAACATGATAGTTTCCTGAAGTTGACGGAAAATGGTAAACGGTTAAGAAAATATTTTGCGTGTGATTGATAAAACTTTAACCCTTTCAGTACCATGACGTGTTTCCATATTATGCTTACTATTTGGTGGTTTTATACAGCTTCAGAAACTTATGTCGAGGATTAAGATAGTGATGACTGTGGCTATTAATCTTCTGACCTCCACAAACCTTTCCTAATGCCAATAAAATGTTCTAATCGTACATAAATCTCAAGGTAAAAATGTGCCCCAGTCTTGAAGGGGTTAATATTTTTGTACGTGGTTGTTCGTGTGTATGATAATTACTTGATATGCAGATTAAGAAGAAGAGTTTCGTTACTAAGCTATCTAGGAAAAAAAAAAAAAGTTTCGCTACAATTTCCTGTTATCAATAAAAAAAATTAGCTGAATTATATGTAGGAACCTGCAAAAATCAGTAATTTCATGTATATTCCAGAAAAATAAGCATCCGGTATATGCTATGAAAATAATTATAATAATTTGACTAAAGATAAATCATGCTCACCACATCACGTCCAGAAAATAGAAATCATAAAATTTTCTCAAACGATTCAGATAAAATACAAAAAACGTATAAACAATTTCCTATAAGGTCAAACAAACGGGTGATAATCTTCTCGAGCGTAAGTAATTAAGTAAGTAAAAGGTTTATTGCCCATTAAAGTACAGATACATTTGAAATCAAGGAGAATGATAATCTTCTCCAGCGTCGACACACGAATACATCTGTTGATAAAGGCAGCAGCTTCCCTTAATCGTCTTCTCCTTCAGTAATTAAGTAAGTAAAAGATTTATTGTGCATTAAAGTACAGATACATTTGAAAACAGTGATAATCTTCTCCAGCGTCGACACACGAATACATCTGTTGATAAAGAAGGCAGCTTTCCTTAATCGAGTTCTCCTTCAGTGGTCATCAGAGCAATGAATTAAATACTACACATGTATACAAAAAGAAGCGATCACCATTACACATTCAGTTTGAAGCACCACGAGGCACTGGATCAGCAGGCTTGCCAACATTACCAAAACCCACTCACATTTTTCGAATATCGTCGCCCACAAGCCGTCAGCAGTTACTCCAACGCTTCTCTCTCTCTCTCTCTCTCTCTCTCTCTCTCTCTCTCTCTCTCTCTCTCTCTCTCTCTCTCTCTCTCTGTCTGTGTGTGTGTGTGTGCTCTCTCTCTCTCTCTCTCTCTCTCTCTCTCTGTGTGTGTGTGTGTGTGTGTGTGTGTGTGTGTGTGTGTGTGTGTGTGTGTGTGTGTGTGTGTGTGTGTGTACGTGTGTGTGTTGCTCTGTATTAGATTCATATGAATGGATATTAATTAAGAAGCCAATAAAAGATTCAAGTATAAAACACTCTCACTCTCTCTCTCTCTCTCTCTCTCTCTCTCTCTCTCTCTCTCTCTCTCTCTCTCTCTCTCTCTCTCTCTCTCTCTCTCTCTCTCTCTCTCTCTCTCTCTCTCTCTCTCTCTCTCTCTCTCTCTCTCTCTCTCTCTCTCTCTCTCTCCAATATCAAATTATTTTTCTATTTCCACACTATTCATCTTTCTATTTCCACAAAGATTGAATTCTCAGCCAGAACACCTCAATTATTACTCTCTCCTCTGTCTTTCCTCCCACACTTTGAACTCCACTCTTGTTTACCTACGATTGATCAATGCCCACCAACACGCCTAGTGACAAATAGCGGCGCCTCAGTGCTAATGCTATTTAATTCATTTGCTCCACTGTTCATCCATATTATTCCTCTCTCTCTCTCTCTCTCTCTCTCTCTCTCTCTCTCTCTCTCTCTCTCTCTCTCTCTCTCTGTGTGTGTGTGTGTGTGTGTGTGTGTGTGTGTGTGTGTGTGTTGCATTTTTTCATGTGTGAAAGAGCAAATGGCTTGAGAGAGAGAGAGAGAGAGAGAGAGAGAGAGAGAGAGAGAGAGAGAGAGAGAGAGAGAGAGAAACCTGAATCAAAACCCTTGCAGTAACCATACTGAATCAAAAACTCAACTAGTCATAAAACATTCAACGCCTTATTCAACACTGTAAATTATCTTGATCTTCTTTGGTGCTCGAGTTCCTTCAGTCTTCAATACATCTTCAAAGTACAGACCAAGAATAAGAAAACCACTACCACTGACATGCGTAGATTTATGAATAGGAAAATTTACACAGGCCTCTAGGAAAGTTCTCAAAGCCCAGCAGCGGGGATAGAACCAGAAATAATGGGTTCAAGCTTGAGAAATTCAGGTTTAGGAGAGATATGGGGAGAAGCTGGTTCTATATAGAGTGGTTGATGAATGGAACGGACTGAGTGGTCATGTTGTTAGTGCTGAGTCAATAGGGCCACACATATGATTAGCCTGATTCTCCTACTCATAATGTAGAAATAATTGTTAATCTGTCACTTTAATCATGAAAACACTATTAAAATTCATTTCTCTTGAACTCGAGCCTTTTAATGTAGTGGAAGTGCGGCGCAGAGCTGTTTCAGAATAAAGTGCTAGGAATGACATGCGTAGATTATAAAAGATTAGTCTGAATACACAAATCACACACAAGTGGTTAACAGGGCAGATTGTCTCCAGTTATTACATAGTTTGTGTTTTGTTTTGTTTTTTTATCTGAACAATATTGAATGATATTTTCGGATATTAAAAAAAAAAAAAACAAGCTCCATACATGTAGTTCTACTCTCTATTTTGGCCAAGACTTATTACTCTTTTTAGAACTTGAAGCAGCCACACTGCCAGACGGAACAATGAAGATGTCTTTTTTATTAACGTAAGAGAGGCTCTAGCGAAAGGAAATACAAAAGCATGAAGAAAACGTTCATTAAAACTGTCAATTCCCCAAAGTACAATACGAAAAGAATTGCAAAGACCTTTGAGGGATGTCTTGAAAGCTCCCTCTTGAAATCAAAAGATGAGAGAAAATACTAAAATGAACAGGGATTTCTCCAATTTCGTCAAAGCCCATTCATAGCAAAAAAAAGTTTCGCAAATTAAGTATAATTTTAAAGTGTTATCTAAAATAAAGTCAGACTGCGTTAATGGTACTGAAGGAATTAATGACAGTCTACATATACTTGTCACCTCACTGGAGAAACACTGCAAGATTCTACCGAGTGAATTTGTGTATGCTAGAAACACTGAAAGGTCTGAATTATTTCATCACACATTTTACTGTCAGCCTCTCAACATTTATACTCTGAACTTGCATTAAATCCTTCCATTACGCTTCAAAAGAAAACAACACTGAAAATTTTAGACTACCAAGGAAAAATCGTTGAATACAAGACAAAGAAAAAAAGTTCCCAGATTAATGGATCATATCTAAGCTAATGCATAAATAAATGGACTGCGATAGATCACCAAGGAAAACACCACACAGTGAAGCCTTAAAACTTGATATTGGCCAAAGAGATTAATGCAAACGACTTTATTAATGCTGGAGAGTCACGCACGCATCGGACCAACAAATTACGGCCGGGGGTGAAATATAAGGGAGCGCTGAGAAGAAAAGTTTTACACCCGGGACGAGGGAAGGCCTGGAATCATCCTGCTCTATCGGCCTTAACTTATGAATCGTAAAGTTGGACCAGAGCGGCTGAAGTTCAAGGTCGAAATTCCGGGAGCACTCCTACACGGATGAATGCCAGAGAGAATAAACAAATCAAAATATGTACACTAAAATATGGATGAAATGTGAGGGCGAAACAATTGCACTCGGGTTTAAACTTAATGCAGGAACATATAGCGAGTGGAAACAAATAAGTAAACAAAATATCAGAGCAATAATACAAACAAATGAATAAATAAATAAAAATAAAAATACATAGAATAGAAACCATGAATGAAATAGTGTCTAGATCAGATTGACTCATGTACAAACTTGACATAGGAACATAGTGAGTAAATGACAAATAAATAAACAAATAACTGAGCAACAATACAAACAAATAACACAAAAATACATGGAATAGCAAAAAAAAATGTATAAAATCGCGAGTGTAATACAAACACACCCATGTATAAACTTGATACAGGAACATAGTGAAAAAAAAAATAATAAATGCATACACAAATAATTGAGCAATGATACAAACAAATGAACAAACCATCATATCACAATACAAAATCACTCTTAAACACTCCAAAACACCTTATACCAACCTTAAACACCCCAAGCACCCTACAATATCCTTAAACACCAAAGAATCAACCTCTAACACCTCAAACACCCCAAAACATCCTACAATACCCTTACATAACAAAAAATCACCCTTAAACACACCAAAACACCCTAGAATATCCTTAAACAAAAACGTTCTACATTAAACGGCTGAAACCACCTTAAACAAAAACATTAAACCTTAAACACCAAACATCCTTAAACACCAAAAAACCTGCCTTAAAACCTCCAAAACAGCCAAAAGACCTTAAAATACCCCAAAACAGCCAAAACACCTTAAAATCTCCATAAATAATCCAAATATCACCCTTAGACGCCGCAAAACAGCCAAAACACCTAACAATACCATAAATACCCCAACGTCCCAAAACAGCCAAAAACATCTTAAAATATCCGTAAATACCCCAAAATCAGCCTTAAACGTTCCAAAACAGCCAAAAACACTTTACAATAACCTCAAATACCCCAATATCACTCTCAAACGCTGCAAAACAGCCAAAAACACCTTAAAATACCCATAAATACCCAAACATCAGCCTTAAACGCCCCAAAACAACCCAACCAACCACATGTTCATCAAGGAGAAAAACACGTCAAACTATAAGCTAAAACTTTCAAAAGAAAAAAAAGGGTATATGACAATTAATGGATAAAAAAAGTAAACGTCAGGCAGGAATTAATTCAAACATTACGGCGATGAAGGGAGAAGAAAAAATATGAGCACTGGAACTCCGCTGGTAGAAACTCAAGCAATCTGAACTTGGCGATTGAAAAAAGTAAAAGAAAAGATGCAACGGCGATTAAAAATAAGAGAAAAAATGCAACGAGAGAGAGAGAGAGAGAGAGAGAGAGAGAGAGAGAGAGAGAGAGAGAGAGAGAGAGAGAGAGAGAGAGAGAATAGACGTAAAAACACAATAGAAGCGAAAAAGAAACGTATAAAAGCAAGAGAGAATATTAAAATGGTTTTGAAAATGAGGAAATGAACTCATAAAAGAAAAAAAAAAAACAACGATGAATGAAAATAAATTAACAATGAATGAATGAGAATAAATTAGCAATAAATGAATGAAAACAAAATAAGCAATGAATGAATGAATGAATGAAAAAAAGAAAGCAACGACGAATGACAATAAATTAACAATAAATGAAAGAAAAAACAAAACACCAAACGAGATAGAAATAAAAAAAAAAACAAGGCTGAATAAAAAGAAAAAAAATACACGAACTGGAAAGAAAAGGAAAAAAAACAAAAGTGTAGGAAGGAAAAAATATAAAACTCAATTAGCAAAATGTCAAAACGAAAAGACAAAAAAACATGTAAGACGTAACGCACAGGCCAGGAAATCAATTAAATACGCCCATAAAAAGCAAGGAAAATACTCAACACAGATAAACACTTCAAAATTTTGGATATAGAAAACGAGAAGAAAAAAAAGAAATACGAAAAGAGAGAGAGAGAGAGAGAGAGAGAGAGAGAGAGAGAGAGAGAGAGAGAGAGAGAGAGAGAGAGAGAGAGAGAGAGAGAGAGAGAGAGAGAGAGAGAGAGAGAGACCAGAATGCAAAGGACAACAGAGAGAGAGAGAGAGAGAGAGAGAGAGAGAATTTTCACCCTGCGTCGTGATGAGTACAGAAGTCTGAAATTGGAAACTCAAGCATTCTCACCACGGAGAAAGAGAAAGTCAAAAGATAAATAAAAGAATGAACGAAAATTAAATGAAAAAACAGATGAACAAAGAAACCAGTAAAGACAATAAGAAAAAGAGAATACTGTATAAAGAGGAGAAAGAAATAATGAACATGGAAAAAAAATAACGAAAAAAGAATCGTTTATAACAAGGAGGAAGCAAAACAAAACTCACTGATACGCAATAACGAGAATAAATAAAAAAAAATAATAAAAAACTAGCCGAACCGAACCGAACCGAACCGAAATGAGCCTAACCGCATCATAACGCACCAAGATTCTTTTAAGTGCAATTTAACTTCTAATCTAAAAACTTTTGAAGAATTTCCCAATAACTTCCTTTCCAGTGGCGCTTTTTTCCACACCTCACCCAAATACCCGAGACAATACGAGAACAGAGATGTCAGCCTGTAGAACCTCATAATGTAGTAAAAAGAAGCAAGAAGCGACCAAAGATAGACAAACTAAGGAAAGAAGTCAGCTTGTAGAGGATCAAACCGACTGACTAACGTAGTAGAGAAGTAAGAAGCTAGAGAAAGACAAGCTAAGGAAATAAAAAACAACTAAATGCAAGGAAAAGATAGAGAGCGAGATAGAGATAAAAAAAATGGTGACAGTTTGAAGATGTATTTGTTGTAAGAGAAGGAGGGGCAGAGAATACAGAATACTGACAAATTAAAGAAGAGAAAGACAAGACAACAAAATGCAAGGACAAGACACGGGTGGAGATGGAATACAGAGAGAGAGAGTGAAGAAGATGCTTTTACTGTATTATCTAAGCAAGTGTAAGAGAAAGAAAGGTAGAGAATGAAGGATACAGACAAATCAAAGGAAGGAAAGATTAGACGAGCCAAAACAAGAGAAGACAACGAGATGCAAGTACAAGATAAGTAGCGAGATGGAGATGAAATAGTGTAACAGATTAAAAAGCCTTTGTTGTAATATCTAAGCAAATGTAAGAGAAGGAAAGGTAAAAAATAAGCGAAACAGACAGATTAAGGGAAAGAAAGACAAGATAACGAGATTCAAGGACCAGATAAGGAGCGAGACGGAGATAAAACATAGTGACTGTTTGAAGACGCCTTTGTTGTAATATCTAAGCAAGTGTAAGGAAGAAAGGCAGAGAATAAGGGAGACATAAATATGCATAGATAGATAGATACATAGATACATAGATAGTTAAGTAGATACATACATACATACATACATACATAGACAGATAGTTAGATAGATAGATAGACATAGTAAGGTAAATAGATAGTTAGATATAAATACATCGATAGATAGATAGAGATAGATAGACAGATAGATAGATAAATAGTTAGACAGATAGACAGACAGACACAGACACAGACAGACAAATAAATAGATAGAAAGATAGATAGATAAATATAGATGGAAAGACAAATAGATAGATAGATAGATAAAAAGATAAATGGTTTATTGATACAGCTGCTTATGGGGACGAGAAGTAGGTAATGGTATCTAACAGAGAAGGCATTTCGTGGGAATGTAAGAACGCCTTTGTTGTTATATCCATGCGAGTGTAAGAGGAGCAGAGGCAGTGAATAAAGGATGCAGCTGAATACTGTACAAATGAAATAGCGTTTAACATAACAGTCGATAACATAATACACCATTTTTAGTGCCTTTGTTGTTATCTCTGTGTAAATGTTGTCTGTGCGAATGTAAGGCTATAGGGAAAGGTGGAGAATAAGGGATACAGCTTAGAATAGTACGAAAAGGAATTAATCTTAACCCCTTCAGAACAGGGACCCATTTAGTACCAGGACACATTTTTACCAAGAGTTTTGGGACATGATTAGACGATTTTATTGACATTAGGAAGGGTTTATGGAGGTCTAAAGATTAATAGCCACAGTCTTCACATAAGTTTCCACAGTCTTCACAATTTTGCTCCCCACATAAGTTTTTGAAGCTGTATAAAACCACCACATAGTAAACAGAAGGAATATACAAACGTGACATAGTATTGAAGGGATTAATCTTAACATAACAGTCAATATCATAACTTTTTTTTTCTGTACAAATGAAATGCCGATTAACATAACAGTTGATAACATAACACACAGGTAATTCTTTAGTGCTTTTGTTGTTATCTCTGTGTGAATGACTTAGGAAAGGGTGCAGAATAAGGGATACAGCTTAAAATAGTAAAGGAAGGAATGAAACTTGACCTTAATATAACATTCAATTTCGTAACTCATCTTTTTTTCTGGTGCCTTTGATGTTACTCCTATGCGACTGTACGACTTAGGAGAGGGGGCACAATAAGGGATACAGTTTACAATAGTACGAGAAGGAATGGAGCTTAGCCTTAATATACCACTCAATATCTTAACGTATGTTTTTTTTTTTTCGTACAAATGAATTACCGCTTAATATAACAGTGGATATTATAATGATGATGATGATGATGATGATGATGATGATGATGATGATGATGATGATGCACCTGAACTTTAGCCTCG
>NC_059296.1:27723868-27781368 GCF_017591435.1 Portunus trituberculatus | reverse complement strand
CCTTTAAAAGTATAGTCGAAGTGAAGACAGGAGAGTTTCACAATATGGTTCACGCACACGCTGATCAATCACAGCATGCACATTCCCTGCTTACCGGCATAAGACTTTCTATGTAAGAAGGGAAAGCTGACCAAGGGCATAAAACGAAAAAAAAAAAAAAGGCCTTCTTATTCCCCTTGTAGGTCCGAGAGTTAGCACAAAAAGGGGATAAATGTCTTGAAACCTCCCTTTCAAATGAAGTCAAGTTATAAGAAGTAGGAAATATAGAAGCAGGCAGGGAGTTCCAGAATTTACCATAGAAAGATATGAATGATTGAGAAAACTGGTTAACTCTTGCATTAGAGAGCTGGACACAATAAGGTTAAAACGAAGAAGAATGCCTTGTGCAGTAAGGTCTAGTGCTGCCCCTCCTGTAAAAACAAAAAACGTGGTCTTATATTCCTTCCATTAAGTAACCAGTCTATCTACTCTTCTTTCCTTAAACAGACCACAGAATCATTAAAAAACACTTCTGCTACATTCAAAAGTCTGTAACTGAGGTGGTACGAGATTTTGAGTGTGTTTTATCATTTTATTGGTAGATTATTAGATTTTCTGTATCATGAACAGGAGAAACACTCTAGAAAATCAACTCATCATCACAGTGGCCTTTAAAGACAGACATGGTGAGGTGATACGGATTTTTACGTGTGTTTTTATCACTTTTAAAGACGAATTTACAAGTCTTTCATATATTACCAACTGGCAAAGCACTCTTGAAAATCCAGCTCATCATCACAGTGACCTTTTAAAATAGTTATGGTGAGGTGATACGGATTTTCAAGTGTGTTTCTACCATTTTAAAGACGAGTTTATAAGTCTTTCATATTTCCAACGGGAGGAAACACTCTTGAAAACCCGACTCGTCATCACAGTGGCCCTTTAAAACAGACTTGGTGAGGTCACACGGATTTTTAAGTGTGTTTTATATCATTTTCAAAATAGATTAACAAGGTTTTTTTTTTATATTACCAACTGGAGAAACACTCTTGAAAACCAGACTCGTTATCTCAATGGCCTTTAAAAACTGTCATGGTGAAGTGACACGGATTTTTAAATGATTTTTTTTTTCTTTTTCATTTTCAAGACGGATTAACAAGTTTCTCATATTACCAACTGGAAGAAACACTCTTAAAAATCCAGCTCGTCATCTCATTAATTAACAAGTCTTTCATATTAATTATCAACTCGAAAAAACATTCATGAAAACACAGCTCGTCATCTCAGTGGCCCTTGAAAACAGTCGTGGTGAGAGAGCAAAGCGTTTCAGAATACCGGCTCTCATTTCGTTCCTATCCTCAACCTTCTCTCTCCCCAACAGGCGTCCAGTACCTCCACGAGTGCCCCCTGGAGCCCAACATCCCAATTTACCTCCTCGTGGGCGGCTGCTTCGGAACAATGAAAATGCTGTGGCTCGTGTGTCAACAGGTACGTGTGTGTGTGTGTGTGTGTGTGTGTGTGTGTGTGTGTGTGTGTGTGTGTGTGTGTGTGTGTGTGTGTGTGTGTGTGTGTGGAAGGGAAGGAAGGAAGGAAGGGAAAGGAAGGAAGGGAAGGAAGGAAGGAAAGGAAAGGAAAGGGAAGGGAAGGGAAGGGAAGGGAAGGGAAGGGAAGGGAAGGGAAGGGAAGGGAAGGGAAGAGGAAGGGAAGGGAAGGAAGGGAAGGGCAGGGAAGGGCAGGGAAGGGCAGGGAAGGGAAGGGAAGGGAAGGGAAAGGAAAGGAAAGGAAAGGAAAGGAAAGGAAAGGAAGGGAAGGAAGGAAGAGAGAGAGAGAGAGAGAGAGAGAGAGAGAGAGAGAGAGAGAGAGAGACCGCCGTGGTACAGTGGAACCATGCGTGCTTTGGGGTCCGAGGGGTCTCCAAGCGCACGGGTTCGAATCCTGTCCACGGTCCGAGTGTAGGTTGGGCTTCCTCACTCGGGGCAACGGTTTCCTGGCGGGTGGGCTTTGAAATAGGGGATACCCAAAAAGTATCTCCTTTAGCCCAGAAATTCCCGTGAAAAGCCCACATGGTATAAATAAAAAAAAATAAAAAAAAAAAGAGAACGATAATGACAATGCTGAAAAAATAATAGGTAAACGAAACAAGAGGAAAACACGGGAAAAGAAAAAGAAAAGACATGAAAGAACATTTAAGAGGAAAAACAAGACAAGACAGAAAAAAAAAAAGAAAAGAAAACGTGATGTTGGAGGGAGGAGAGAAAGACAAAGTGAGGAGAAAAAGACAAAAAAAAGGAAAAACAAAACACGAAAGAAAAAATAACTAAAGAAATGAGAGAAATAAATAAAAAGATGAGAAAAGGAAGGAAAAATTAAAGAAATTGATAAAAAAAAATACAAAAAACAGAATACAAGTAAAGAAAAGATGAGAAAAGAAGAAAAAATAAAAGAAACTGATAAAAGAATACAGAAAAAAAAACAATGCAAGTAAAAAAAGAAAAGAAAAAAACAAATTGATAAAAAAAATGCAAGTAAAAAGGAGAAAAAAGAAAAAAAGAAAATGCAAGTAAGAAAAGAGAAGAGAAAAAAATTTGATAAAAAAAAAAAACAATCTACAAAAAAGAGACAAAAGCGAGAGAGAGAAACATGGCTGGCTGGATGAATGAGTAAACACAGCAAAGGTTTTAGAAAAGATGGAGAGGAAAAATAAACTATGCATGGAAAGAACAACAAAAACACACGTATCAGAGAGAGAGAGAGAGAGAGAGAGAGAGAGAGAGAGAGAGAGAGAGAGAGAGAGAATGAGGGGACCCATGTGGGAAAAAATCAACAAGAAGCAAGGAAAGGTAAACTAAACCAACAAAATCAAGAGCAAAATCAAATAGGAAGCTGATAAGATTTAAAAAACTGGCCCTCACACACACACACACACACACACACACACACACACACACACACACACACACACACACACACACAAGATGGTCATGTACTTTTTTTTTTTTGTACATTTAACTTATTTTTTATTGGTAATTTATGTACGTTCGTAATGTGCTTTGAAATTCGTAGAAGTGTGTGTGTGTGTGTGTGTGTGTGTGTGTGTGTGTGTGTGTGTGTGTGTGTGTGTGTGTGTGTGTGATGTTGGTTAGAGTTTTATTTCTGTTTAATTCATTTTTTTCTTGCTCCTTACGTGATTTATATCTGGAAATGTGAAATCTAAATAGAAAATAAGTATAAACCAGCAAAGCGTACACTCAAATTAACACGCCAAGCGCCTACACACACACACACACACACACACACACACACACACACACACACACACACACACACACACACACACACACAAACCTAAAAAAAACACCTCACCTTCATACTCTCACATGCAGATAAGGTCACGCCGCTACGAGAGAATTGATGACGCCTTCGCCGAGGACAGCCTGGACGAGATCTTCACCTCTACCAGCTACCGGGCGACCGACGTGGCCCTCACCATCTTCCTCATCGTGTGGTTTGGCATGGGCAACTACTGGGTGTACCGCATCTACCCGCCTAACTTCCTCTTCACTCTCTTCGCACCCAATGACTGGTAAGATGGTGGTGAAGTAATGGGAAAATAGTCGTTCTTGACGTAACCTAACCTAATCTAGACTGAATTACTTATGGTGTTGCTACGACTTCTCATTTTCTTTCTCCTCCTCTTCATTTTCTTCAAGCTCAAGGGCTGGTGTGATGGTTATTTCTTTTTCCTTTTCTTTTTCTTCTTTTTTTTTTTTTTACTTCTTATCCTTCTTCTTCTCCTCCTCCTCCTCCTCCTCCTCCTCCTCCTCCTCGACATCTAATCCAAGTCAGCTGCTCCTGTAACTCCCTACATTATTATAATTTATCAAGAAAATCTGAGCTATCTTTTTACTTCACCCTATACGTTTCCAATTCACTTTTGCCCTTCCTCCTTTCCTTGCTCCTCTTTGCCAGTACGTTGAGTATTCCTTTGTGTTCCTTTGTGTTCCTTAGTGTTCCTTCTCATCGTCATTATTCTGTTGTGTTGCTTATATAAATCTTACTGCCAATTTTCCCTCGCCTTTCGCTCTCGTGTTTCCTGGCTTGTCTATTGTGAGTTGTAGCATTCATTTGTATTCCCTCTCACCATCATTACTCTACATCATACTGAGGAACGCTTCGCTCTCACACCACGACTATTTTCAAAGGCCACAGACATGATTAGCACGGTTCTCATAAGTTTTTTTTTCCCTGTTAGTAATGTGTGAATCTTGTTAATCTTTCCTTAGAATTATACAGACACCCTTAACAACATACGTAACACTTCAACTAGAGCCTTTTGAAAGTAGAGGCGGTGTGGGAAGAAGGGTTCCAGAATATGGGCTTTTTGTTGCCTATGTAAATCTGATTGCTAACTCTCCCAGACCTCACTAGCGATATAATGTTCTTTCCTACACACCCACTAAACCTTACCGCTAACTACACTCTTCATAATTGCTCCCAGATCACACTATGACCCTTCTTCCTGTAGCCAATCTGTTGCGTGCATCTCCTAAAGTACACATTAGCCTCTCTACCCGCTTAACGCACCCTTCTTCAGCCCCCATCCCTCCTTTCTTCCCTCCCGCCATCCCTCCCTCTCGTGTCACACCAACACGACACGCTCTCACCCCGCTAATGCAACGAGAGCTTTGTGCGTCCCTCGGCGGCCCTGCACGTGGGAAAAATCTGACTACCCCTTCCAGCTTTCCTCGAAATATGAACCTGGCAAAAAATACTCTCAATAAACCTCCCCTCCATTAAAACAAAAAATCCCTCCAGTGAATTTTAAGCAATTTTTTTTTTTTCACGCTTGAGATACTCTTCAGGACAAAATAATGATAATGTGTCGAAGATAAATAGAATTGATATCTTGACCTACTATATTTTGACATTTTCTCAGTTTGTACGAACGTGTGTGTGTGTGTGTGTGTGTGTGTGTGTGTGTGTGTGTGTGTGTGTGTGTGTGTGTGTGTGTGTAATTCACCTCGGTCGTCTGCTGGTCACCCAGCCAGTCTTCCCCATTACGGAGAGCTCAGAACTCATAGACCGATCTTCGGGTAGGACTGAGACCACAACACACTCCACACACCGGGAAAGCGAGGTCACAACCCCTCGCGTTCCATCCCGTACCTATTTACTGCTAGGTGAACAGGGGCTACACATTAAGAAGCTTGCCCATTTGCCTCGCCGCCTCGGGATTCGAACCCGGACCCTCTCGAGTGTGAGTCGAGCGTGCTAACCACTACACTATGTGTGTGTGTGTGTGTGTGTGTGTGTGTGTGTGTGTGTGTGTGTGTGTGTGTGTGTGTGTGTGTGTGTGTGTGTGTGTGTGTGGTGAATGTCTGTCGAGTGTGGTTAATGTGTATGTACAGAAGTCGAGTCTATCTCACTGCATTTTTTTTTTTTTTCTTTTTTTCCTTCTGTTGACATTGTACGCTCCAGTCACAAATATATATTGTTACCATCACCGTCTTCTCAACCTATATCGACTTAGTGTCACGCACAACCTTCGAATTCTCTCTAAAATATAACCATAGCAAGTTGCGACAGTAAATGTGTATAGTACTAGAACAACAGACAGTTAGTACACAATGTTACTCACATATACACAATAGTTTCGCTCGTTGGCGGAGACAGAAGTAATTACGCAGTATGTAACAACACCGCGAGTCCTCAGCCTAGCCAACTTGGTGTAGTGTATATTCAGTGTAGGCAGCAGGGCAGAGCAGGGAGCAGGACATGAAAGGGAATCCCAGGGCCAGTCAACACATCCTGGCTTCTGGACCGAGGTAATTACTCTATTGTCTCGCCTCTATATACCTACTGAAGCTGTGTTAATTGAGTACCCTCGTAAGAAGCCTTTGTCTTTACTATTCTAAGCGCTTTACTTTAAATTAGATGGAGCACTGATCAAAAACAGCCTTGTGAGAGCCGCCAGGTCTGTTGTTATCTATTATTCTCTTGTATCCCCTCGCTTCTCTATCACATTGACATGCGCCACTGAGTTACCTCCGAAATCCAGAAAATAATTACTTCAACAAGTTTACGGTAAGCAAGAAACCTGAAATCTGGAGAGACTCTTGAAACTATTGAGTCTTGCTGTGTATAAACGACGCATTAACCATCACGTGTAATGCATAAACAACTCCTCATTCAGAACAAAAAAGTAGTCATTTGTAATAATAAAGCCATGCAATATAAAACGCCACGATAAGCCACCACTTGCAACTCAGCAACTGGTCATGAAATATATCAACTTACACGAATTCCGAGCTCGAAAGAAACTTCATAATGAGAAATCCACACAACATCACAGTACACAACAGCCTCTCGTGTATTCCTTCAGAACTCAAGTACAACTAAGCAGCACGTTAACACCACTCAAAACACCTACCATGGTCTTAATTACCTTACCTCAACCTTCACTGTCCTTTCCCTTAGCGTGTTTTTATGAGACCAGCAATCTTTTCCTTTTCATTCTTGTGTGTGTGTGTGTGTGTGTGTGTGTGTGTGTGTGTGTGTGTGTGTGTGTGTGTGTGTGTGTGTGTTTCACTGTTTGATCTGCTGCAGTCTCTGACGAGACAGCCAGACGTTACCCTACGGAACGAGCTCAGAGGTCATTATTTCCGATCTTTGGATAGGCCTGAGACCAGGCACACACCACACACCGGGACAACAAGGTCACAACTCCTCGATTTACATCCCGTACCTACTCACTGCTAGGTGAACAGGGGCTACACGTGAAAGGAGACACACCCAAATATCTCCACACGACCGGGGAATCGAACCCCGGTCCTTTGGCTTGTGAAGCCAGCGCTCTAACCACTGAGCTACCGGGTGTGTGTGTGTGTGTGTGTGTGTGTGTGTGTGTGTGTGTGTGTGTGTGTGTGTGTGTTAGGTTGTCTTTTTTTTTTTTACTAAAATAAACTAACAAATCAACAAACAACCTTAATCAGTGAATCAATCAGTCACTTAATCAGTTGGTCAGTCACTTAATCAGTTGGTCAGTCAGTCAGTCAGTCAATGAGTCAATCAGTTAGTCACCCTATTAATCAGTCAGTCAGTCAGTCAGTCAGCCAGTCAGCCAGCCAGTCAGCCAGTCAATCAATCAATCTCCAGCGCTAATCAAAGCACACTCCTGGGACGTGGCGGGGCTAAGAACCAGCGCCCACACCCCCCAGCACGGATCAATGTTCCTCCATCGTTACGTATGAAGTTTCCGTGACTTGAATAATATGCATGTAAAGTGCGCTCCCTGTGAAAGGCACGGCGAGGATTGGCAGCCGCCCTCCTCCCTCGCCCTTTGCTCTGGAGGCACAAGCACGAGACTGAAAAGCTCAAAGGACGCAACCGCTCCGAGTCAATTAATTAGAGAAACACAGCATCCAATTAAGTCTGGACAACAATTGCGACATAAAAATTCTGAGGTGAGGTTGTAGGTTTAAAGGGATGCTGTTGTGAGGACGTTTGGTGATTTGCTGTTTTGGAGCGACGTGATGCACCTTGTGGCTGGTTATATAAGACGAGTTTAGGTTTGAGAACGATGATGCTTCTCTAGTGTTTATATGTGACGGTGTTGTCTCGGAAATGTTGCTCGGGTGGTGATGATGGAAACAAAATCCACGTCACAAACTCATTAGGAATCCCAAGCTGACAATTATATATGTATTTTGCAGCCAATTTAGAGACTTTTTTTTTTTTTTTACTAGACTTCTAAAGATTAATTGATTTTGTACGTAATCATTCCCACTGAATAATATAACTCGGAAAAATCACGTGAGAGAGAGAGAGAGAGAGAGAGAGAGAGAGAGAGAGAGAGAGAGAGAGAGAGAGAGAGAGAGAGAGAGAGAGAGAGCTGATGACGGAAAATTTCTCAGCAATTCTTGTGATTCTTGTGAGCTTGGGTGATAATCCCTCTTTATCCACGGAGGTTTGGTTTGTAGACCCTGCACGATTGGTGCTGGTAGGATTTTTAAGTGACGCCTTCGCACAGGCTCGTGTAGCCCGTTCCCGCCGCCGCCGCCGCCGCCGCCACCACCACCACCACCACCACCAGGGTTCTCCGCTGCAGCCGCTGTGGCTGTGGGAGTGTGGAGGATGGTTGATTCAACTTGATGGGAAGCATATCGGGATTCTTTCATCCACTCCACGAATACTGAAAAAATACCCAACTTCCGACAGACAACACACGTCACCGAGAACACCGTGTGTGACCTCAAACCAATCCATCAACACACACACACACACACACACACACACACACACACACACACACACACACACACACACACACACACACACACACACACAGGCCTATCCGAAGATCGGAAATAATGAGCTCTGAGTTCGTTCCGTAGGGTAACGTCTGGCTGTCTCGTCAGAGACTGCAGCAGATTAAACAGTGAAACAAACACATGAATATGTTACTTTGGCTCTAAACGTAAGCCTTACCTCGTCCTTCCCCTCCCCCTCCATGCAGGTGCCTAACGTCCCTTCCCTTCCGCCAGGTGCTCCAAGACGCTGTACCTCTTCGCGGTGGCTCAGCTGCTGTTCGTGTACGCCGTGCTCGGGTGTCTGGTGGTGCTGATATTCTTCCTCGCCTGCGGCCAGAAATGCGTCATGCTGTTCGGCGAGAGCTACAAGTGAGCCAGGGAGAACCGACGGCGGGCACGAGAGGCACGGAGGAAGAAGGCGGCGGCGGCAGCAGCAGCAGCAGCGTCTGCTTCAGCTGCTGCAGCCAGCACCCAGCAGCACCACGACACCCAACGTAAGGACAGCGGGGGACGCTACGACGCGCTCATGAACGGGCGCCGCTGTGACGACATGTTGGAGGGAAAGCAGGACACCCGGAGCGAGGGAGGGCTGAGGGTCATCTCCAACCTGCCGCCACGCAAGAGCAGCATCGGGGACTACATGAACCTGTCCAAGCAAAGCGCCATGTTTCAGAACGCGGAGGTTCGCCACGGTCCTCTGTCCTCCCTGGAAGTGCCCGGTAGTGACGATCCCGCAGCCGACGACCACAGCGAAGGGGCGGAGGGCAGGGCGAAGCGTGTTTTGCTCATGGTGTGAGCTGGGCGTGAAGCCTCGCCACTCCCTGCCCCCCGCCCCACTCAAACTGTCCCTACGCTCTCCGATGCCTTTCATTCACTGTGTAGAAAGTACCAGAGTAGCATTTATACGTACCATGAAAACGCCTATCACTGACTCACGCCACCTCCACTTCTCTCTGTATAGTTAGCTCGACCAGGAGGCGCCTCGGCCCGCCTCGGCCAGGCAATGTACATAGCATAGCATAGCGCCGGAGTGCCGCCGCTCCGGAGAGAGAGAGACGGCACACACACCTCGAGGGAGAACCGGCCGCTGGAGAGGTAATGAGCCGAATCTTTTCCCACACAGAGCACCGTGCACGTGTCCTTCCCTTGCGAGTGCTGCCCGAGTACCTTTCACACTGACGACAGGGTGTGAGAATGCACACGAGTATTTCTGTATAGATGGTCTTTACCTAGCAACGCTCAGCCAGTCTAGGGACAAGTCACACTCCATCGCTTGGCAGACCTGATCAATTCCTCACTGAATGGTAATCAATGTTGAAATCAAAATAACGTTTAGAGAAAGGGTTACATACATACATGCATTACACACATACATAGCTACACGCCATGCAACGCGTCACACTGTCACACTGGTGCAGGAGGTTCCAGGCCATTAGGTCAATACTTCACGCCTCTCCGCCTCTCCCTCCCCATCACTAATTCCCACTCAGCCTTCCTCCCCTCAAAGCCATCCCACTTACCCTACCGTTGCCTCTACCCCTATACACTCCACGCTCTCCTTCTCCCTTCGTGTCTTCTTTATACTTACTATTCTCTCTTCTTTCTCAACATTATATTCATCACTAATATCACACTCCTCCTCCTCCTCCTCCTCCTCCTCCTCCTCCTCCTCCTCCTCTTTAATCCATCCTTGTCTTGCCTCTCCCTCGTCGCTCTCTTTTCTCTGGCTCATTAATATTTTCCAGCAATGAAGCAAACGTTTAGCCACGAATTCAAGGAGACGAGAAAGCTTTCCTACACTCCTCTCCCTTCTCCTCATCCTTCCTTCTTCCTCTCCCTTCTCATCTTCTCCTTCCTCCTCTCCCTTCTCCTCATTCTTTCCTTCCTCCTCTCTCTTCTCTTCATTCTTTCGTTTCTCCTCTCTCTCTTCTCTTCATTCCTTCCTACACTCCTCATCCTTTCCTTCCTCCTCTCCCTTCTACTCATACTTCCCTTTCTCCTTTCCCTTCTCATCCTTCCCTTTTTCTTTTCCCTTCTCATCTTCTTCCTCCTCTCCCTTCTCATCCTTTCCTTCCTCCTCTCCCTTCTCATCCTTTCCTTCACCCTCTCCCTTCTCTTCATCCTTCCCTTCTCCTCCTCCGCCTCCTCCACCAGCAGCCGGACCCTCCCAAGGGAATTTCAGACTTACTAAGCATAAGACTAAAACATATCAAAACGTCTTTCCTAACGTTACTTAGAATAACAGGCAGGCTTTCCTCGTGCATTTATTAGCCCATAAGCGATGCACACTTGGTCCCCGGTGTTGCAAGGCGGCGGGTCGAACCTTCCCTTGGTGGAGCAGCAAGTCACCGTCAGCCAACCAGCGACTTGTGCGTCCTTCCGTTCAGCCAATGAGAAGAGAGTATGTCCTTTCGTTTAGCCAATGAGAAGAGTGTGTGTCCTCCCGTTCAGCCAATGAGAAGAGTGTGTGTGTCCTTTCGTTTAGCCAATGAGAAAAGAGTGTGTTCTTTCGTTTAACCAATGAAAGGAGAGTGTGTCCCTTCGTTTAGCCAATTAGAAGAGAGTCTGTCCTTTCATGCAGCCAATGAGAAGAGTGTGTCCCTTCGTTTAGCCAATTAGAAGAATGTGTGTTCTTTCGTGCAGCCAATGAGAAGAGAGTGTCCTTTCGTTCAGCCAATGAGAAACGGGTGTGTCTTCCCGTCTAGCCAATAAGGAGCAAGTGAACATTCCTGGTCCGCTAATTACAAATAATCATTCTATTATATTTTTTTTCTATTTTTTCATCAATGTTGTTGGAAAAGATTGATCGTTCTTTTGATTTTTTTTCTGATTGCACCAGTAGGAAATTAAATCAATAATGATTTCTTGTAACTTTAGCGTCTCTTGCGTATTGGAAGGAAACTCTAATTCATCTCGTATCAATACTCGTGCCAACTAGAAAAGAAACTTCGCTCGTATTAGACGGAAAGTAAACAAGTAACACTCGACTCAAAGAAAATTAACACTCGATTCCAAAGACAATTAACTTCAACTGAATTATATAAAAAAAAAAAACTCAAGTACCAGATAGAAAAATTAACTCAGTACCAACAACAAAATTAATACTGCAGGCAAAACACGAGAATACACTTCTTATTCAGTAGCCAATTATTTCCTATTTCATGAGAAACCTTACCAGGGGCAACGAAAAGGCTGAAGAAAAAAGTCTAACAAAGGTCCCCAAATAGTAATAAGAGTCATCCAATACCCCGACAGGCTCTACATGGAAGGTTTCAATGAACAGACTGAGGCGATAAGCAAGACTCCCGCAGATGGCTCGTGCGCTGCGGCGAGGCTGAATACCACTGATACGTCACAAGGCGTTTCTCGGGACAGTGATAGACGAGGGGGACACAAAGAGAAAACGCAGGACAGAGAGACATAGTAAGCCACGTAAGACAGGGTGACGTAGAGAGTATGTTGAACAGGGTGACGCTGAGAGAATGAAGAACAGGGTGAGGCAGAAGAGGATATGTTAAACAGGGTAACGCAGAGAGATTAATGAACAAGGTGAGGCAAAGAGAGAAAGTTGAACAGGATGCCATACTCTGAAACACTGCTGCGTCACACCTCCACTATTTTGAAAAGGCTCTAGTTGAAGCTACATTGCTATCTTTAGGAGTGTTTTCCTTTATACTTCTGTGACATCAACAAAATTTTTATATTAACAAAAAAACGCTCTTGAAAACCCGGTTAATCATCTCTGTGGCCTTTGAAAGCAGACGTGGTGAGACAACGGAGCGTTTCAGAGTACTGCCCTAAGAAAGATGATACGCTGAGGAGGTTGCCACTAACAGAAAACAGAAAACGTAAGACAGGGTAATTCGATCCGCCACCGGGACACCAAACGCCATGTGCACCGTATACATATCGAATAAACTTATACATGTACCCTGGTGTGTGTGTGTGTGTGTGTGTGTGTGTGTGTGTGTGTGTGTGTGTGTGTGTGTGTGTGTGTGTGTGTGTGTGTGTGTGTGTGGATTTATTACGGTCTACGGTATAGGACAGTGTTAGGTGGTTTATATAATGTTATTGTTCTGTAGTGGCCTCTTTACTTTATGAACAAATAAAAAACAATAGTATGCCAGTACCTTGTAAAATATACTTAATAATAGTAATATCATAATAATACTCAACGCTATCTAACACACACACACACACACGCGCGGACACGGACACGGACACACACACACACACATATACACATACACAAAAGCTTTAATTTGCAAAACAACTCTCTCTCTCTCTCTCTCTCTCTCTCTCTCTCTCTCTCTCTCTCTCTCTCTCTCTCTCTCTCTCTCTCTCTCACAAATGTTACCACCATCCCACATTACATCCCTCATTTCATTCTAGTCACCCCATCTCACTTCCCCTCACCTCTTACATGTCATTTCCCCTCACCTTCTCTTACCTGTCCCATCATTTCCCCTCATTTCCCCTCACCTTCTCTCTCTCTAACCTGTCCCACCATTTCCCCTCACCTTCTCTTACCTGTTCTACCACTTCCCCTCACCTCTTAGCTGTCCCCTCACTTCCCCTCACCTCTCCCATGGCAACTCAAACCCTACACACGTTTTGTACATATTTCCAATCATCGAGAATACAAAGAAATTGACATAGCACAGGCAGAAATTTCAAATGTTTCTTTCTTGATTTTTTTTCCCTGCAAGTTAAAAAGGTCATTAACACATTCCAGCGGTGTCTGTTTCTTAGTTTGTTTGTCTGTTTGTTGGCTTTGTTTGTTTGTAATGATGTGCTGTATATAGTGAAAGGAAAAGGATAAGATGGAGGAGGAGGAGGAGGAGGAGGAGGGGAAAGGAAAGGAGAAAAAGGAGGAGGAAGAAGAGAAGGAAGAAAACAAAGATGGAGAAAAAGATGAAGAGAGAAGTTAAGAAGTGCAATCTCTCTCTCCTCCCTCTCCCAAAACCTTGCTCTCTCTCTCTCTCTCTCTCTCTCTCTCTCTCTCTCTCTCTCTCTCTCTCTCTCTCTCTCTCTCTCTCTCTCTCTCTCTCTACTACCAATTGTAAAACCTTTGTACATATTATAGTAAAATGTTCCGGTGTGTGTGTGTGTGTGTGTGTGTGTGTGTGTGTGTGTGTGTGTGTGTGTGTGTGTGTGTGTGTGTGTGTGTGTGTATTTCGTACCTGCAAACAATACATATACGAATATATATCCATGACAAAGTGTATTGATTTATCACCATCACGTAACCCCACCACCATCACCGCCATCTACCACCACCACCAACACTATTACCACCATCACCACCACCTTCACTATCACCAATGGAGAGGACCAAAAATGTCCCCAGGTCGGACGCCTCTCCTTTTAAAGACCCCAAATGCCTTGACACCTCCCTCAACTTTTTCTACATTAACTTCTGCAACATTCGCGGTCTTAGATCTAATTTTCAATCTGGGGAACACCACCTCTCCTCTACTAAGCCTCATCTTCTTTTCCTCACCGAAACACAGCTGTCTGTTCCCTCCTACTTTCTCTATTCTCATTTTCAGGCCAAAGCTGGATGTTGCGTCTATGTGCGCAACGATTTAACTTGCTCTCGTGCCCACGTTCTTGAATCTTCCGAGTTTTCCACCATCTGGCTTCGACTTCATAGTCACTCTCAAACTACATTCATCTGTGCTGTTTATCTCTCCCCTAACTCTTCTGACTATAGTAATTTCTTCGACTACTTAACTTTCAAAGTGGAGCACATTCTGGTAAACTCTGGAACTCCCTCCCTGCATCTGTATTTCCGACTTCCTACGACTTGTCTTCTTTTAAGAGGGAGGTATCGAGGCAGTTGCTCCAGAATTTTGGCTGACGCTTTTGCACTTTTTGGAGAGCCAGCACTCAAGTGGGCCTTTTTCTTTAATCCTTTCTTTTTTTTCCTTGGCTGGCCCTCTTCCCTACGTACAAAGAAAAAAAACCAAAACCGTCACTGTCACCATCACCACCACCACCACCACCACCACCACCACCACCACCACCGTCACCATCACCACCAAGCACTGAGGAAGAAGGCCACAAGATGACGACGCAAACTTTAGATGATTCATGCTGAGAGAGAGAGAGAGAGAGAGAGAGAGAGAGAGAGAGAGAGAGAGAGAGAGAGAGAGAGAGAGAGAGAGAGAGAGAGAGAGAGAGAGAGAGAGAGAGAGAGAGAGAGAGGAATAGAAACACGAATAGGGAAAGATAAGACAGGTAAACAGGTGAGCAGTAGTTGCAAAGGCAGACACGTGGCCATCAATATGTAAACAAACACTAAAGTATCAGTAGATCTCCACATTAAAAGTCCAGAATCCTTGTTAAGTCCCACTAAAATACTACTACTACTACTAATAATAATAATACACCACCAAATTCCTCTCACAACAGCTTGGTAACTATAAACGAGAAGAGACACCGAAACTTTTCAGAATCCAGACTATTTACGTACACAGCTGCCGTGTTGTCCTCAGCAGGGCCGCCACCACTGCTAACCAACAAGGCACCAAAATAAAGAATCCCTAGCTCTCCTTAGTAATCTTAAGTAAATGCTCCTAATTTCCTCGTCTTCACATTCATTATAATATTAAATAGTTTAGGTAAAGTAATGTTGGAGGGTTATTACAAGGAAATCACGTGACGATGAATCACAACAGGTAACGGAATGAAATGAAAAGGACGAAGATGCAACAAAGATATAGGTAAAGCACTTTTTTTTTAATACTTGAAGTGCTGATCACTGAAACAAACTACCAGCACCGGTTGTTCACATGAAAATTTGTACATGGTTTCAAATCCAGATTGGATAAGTATTTCATAGATGTAGGTCTGTGCTATGACGAAGAATCAATGAGCCAGTATTTTTTTTTTTTTTTTTTACTACAAAATTTCCATGTATAGCAAAACTACTTGTGAAGCAGCGTGGACAGCGAGCACTGCAAACGGACCCTCGCAGAGAATCCGGGGCAACTTCGGGTAAGGAGCAAAAGTTTGTGGCGGGAGAACCAACGTAGCTAAGGAAAAGGTGAATGTAACAGAGAAGCGGCGGGGTGACGGAGAGACAATGGGAGGGAGACAGGGAGACATTAAAGAGGAGGAGAGATAAAGACAGTAAAATCTATGCAAGTCTTCCTTCTCTGGGTGGAATGGAGGTAAACTTCCCCCTCCCCCTAATGAAACTGTTTTTAAACGGTAGTATCAAGAAAGGAGATTATTGAAAGCTCGCAGAGTTGAATCAATCATAGCAAGTCGAATTATCTTTCTACCTTGGATAGAATAAAAGTAAAAGGCAAAACGCAACTACCAAAAACTGTTTATACAAATGAGTATTAGGAAAAGTTATTCTAAGCACGCAGATAAGATAGAATGAAACTATGGCATCGTCTCGGTTCCTTGGACAGCTAATTAAGTAAACACTCCAACCCACACTCATCACACGGAACTATTAACCCCTTCAGTACTGGAACGCATTTTTGTCATGGATTTTTTGTGTGAATAAACAATTTTATTCATATTAGGAAGGGTCTATGGAGATCAGAAGATTAATGGCCACAATCTTGATTATTTCAATCCCCCCCACATAAGTTTCTGAATCTGTATAAAATTACCTAATATTAACCAGAATGAATATGAAAATACGTCATGGTACTGGAGAGGTTAAAAGGTAGAACAGATGAAGCTTATGGAAGATCATTCGTGCAAGTCGTCCCTTATAGAAATAATAAGTTCAAATTTGACAAACTTATAAATTAAAAATGGGTCATCAAATTGAGTAGTCGATTAATGGAATAAAGTCACTAAGCTCTTTTTGTTGTTTACTTTGAGTTATACGAGAGCTTTCACAGACATGATTCACAGATGAGGATGCTTAAAACACAGGGACTGGCACGTGTGGGCCGAACAGTTTCTTGCAGCTTCCCTATGTTCTTATTCGCGGTATATATGACACTACAAGCTCCCCTTCCCACTACAGACCAGCTGGTAACATACGCAGAATAGAAGGCAATGTGCAATACTGGGAAACATAACTCGGGAAAGATCAGAGTCGAGTAAACCAACGATAAGAAAAGTAGGTAGGTGCATATTCTTTCTTTTTTATCTAAGACTACTACTACATTCTACTAAACTATCATCTTCTCTTCTTGTTTTGTGCCAATGTATGCACGTGTTTCACTACATCAACAGTATAACAAACCAAACTTCATCAATCACAAGTAAAATGCACGACTCCACAGAAAACGTATTTATGCCTCATTGATTTCACACCACGGAACACGAGGCAGCGGGAGGGGCGGACTGCAGCAAGGCGCACACTACTCACGGAAACCCTCCAATAAAAGGACAAACAACTACTCTAGATAACAGCACTGCAATGTCTCTCGGCCCTCTCATCTGTATACACGAGTAGCATATCACAGCCATCTTTGTTAAGTGATAATTACAGGGATGAAAACAGAAAACGTTTGCAATTTTTGGGGTGAAAATATGCTAAAATATGAAGGAAAGATGTAAGGGTTCAGAAGGCCTTTACGTTGTAGTCCCTATATAATGATGCAATGTTAGCTCTAGTTCTTTCAGGATTATTGCTATTATTAAAGATTTCATAAGGCAGTCATATAACAGGAAATGGATAACAGGGCTTTACTGAAGGCTTCATTTCACAAGGCCGTAATCATATATAATAAAGATTATTTGTTGGTTAGCTAGCAAACTAACCAGGAAAGAACCAGTCCACAAGCTGTCTCAGTTGCACAAACTCCACAGCTGAAGTAACTATCACATAATTACAGTAATAATTCCCAGGCCACGAGGGACGGTACAGGGGGAGGTATGTGGAGTCTTCTACACCATGGACCATGCAGCTGACCAGAGGCAAAAAACACTACTGCATTTTAGTTTCTGAATTGCACATTACTATTCAATTTTACTCATGTTATTCCATGAACACTTTCCTTAAATCAAAACATCCATAAAACCTGCAAAAAAATCAAATGACTTTAGGCAGTACTTTTTAATGGTCAATGACACAGCTTGGAAATGACTGAGTAGTTAACTGTACAGCAGGCAGCATCCTGTCTTCTGTTGACTTGTTAGCTGCAAGGCAAACATCTAAGAGGTATTGGCAGGTTACACAGAAAATGTTGCATGATATCTATAATTATCGAAAACAATTTTTCTCAGTGACAATTGTGGTTTCATTGATGAATAATTGCCACAGAATCCCTCTACATGTGAGTAACAAGTAATGTAATACAAGTATAAAATCAAACAGTGTATGCAATGGACACTATAATTTCAATAAATGAAGCACATCTCTACTTAATCTCTTTCCATGTTAATAATCCTGCAGACTCATTGCACTCCATCATAACTCCTCTCCACTTCTGTCTTTTGAAATAAGTGTGTGTGTGAGAGAGAGAGAGAGAGAGAGAGAGAGAGAGAGAGAGAGAGAGAGAGAGAGAGAGAGAGAGAGAGAGAGAGAGAGAGAGAGAGAGAGAGAGAGAGAGAGAGAAATTCTGGGTAACACTCATACAATACAAATAAATCTGCACAGCAATCTATGGTTTGAGGCAAAACTGATGGGTTCAGCTGTTTAATTAAGTTATTTTCTACTAAATATTCTGAGTGTGGCTACACCAATGAGTAACTCAAAGATAACTGTGTGCTTGGCTTACACACATCACAAAGGAGGAGTCCACAGGGAGTGTAAAACAGCTTCCCTTGAACCCAGTGACGGACCGCTCCAAAACTTCCTAACTAGAATTAGTTATCCAGTGGCTGAGGTTGCCAGGCTGAGGGAAGCAATCCCTGCACCTGATAGACACATGAACAGTTTGATCAGGTGAAGGATCACCTTGATACACAAGTGAGAAATACTGTTCAGCAGCATAGATGTTCTAAAATGATGGGCAGCAAGGACAGCAACTTGTTCACTTCATGGGTGTTGGATGAGAATGAAAGCCTGGAATGTTGTACACCTGATGAAGAGGGGGTGGAGAAGAATTGGTCAATGTTGAACATCAAGGAGGAAATTCAGTCACAACTGAGGCATAAAAGAACTGATTGGACAAAGAGACAATTCCAACCACAGAACCAAACAAGACTGGCAGAGACAGGATATAAGAATCAAAATCACTGAAACTCAGTGAGGTAAAGTCAGGAAAGAAGATATTCATCTGAATACCCAGAAGGAGTAGAGGGGACTAAAAAAGCATAAAGTTAATAGGCTGAGGACTTGTGGTGTGTTATAAGGTTGAATCTAACTTGTTCCATGCAATCTTTCTTTATTTTCACTCAACAGTCACAACAAGGCAGTCTATTTTCTCTACTGACTGAGTGATGAATTCCACGTTTAACTCCAACAATATCCTCGTCCACTCTCTCACAATGATATTACATATCTACCTATATCCATAAGATGACCTTCTCCAAGATGTGTGTATGAGTACATTACTTTAACCAGGCCCAGACTGGCCATGGGGAAAATCAGGAGTTTTCCCAATGCGCACGCCTAGAATTGGCCTGCTGGCTCTCTCTCTCTCTCTCTCTCTCTCTCTCTCTCTCTCTCTCTCTCTCTCTCTCTCTCTCTCTCTCTCTCTCTCTCTCTCTCTCTCTCTCTCTCTCTCTCTCTCTCTCTCTCTCTCTCTCTCTCTCTCTTTTTACATGCTGCTACATGCTGCTGGTGTGCTCTGACTTTTTTTCTGAGTCAGAAAGGCAGCCCAGGCCAATCAGAGGCCACTCAGGCCAGTAGCATGTGAGAAGGGCAAGATGATTGGTTTATTTTGATTAACACTCACCCCAACAGTCCCTATCAACCACACAGAACGTATGGAGAAAGTGGTGTGTGACATGCTGCAGTGTCGTATTATACATGTGCGTATTTCAGGTGTGAGCGGAAAGGAAGAGGAAAAAGAGGCAATGTCTTGGTTACATGAATGACTCCGCTGACCTGAAAAAAGTCTCCCAGTCCATCACTGACTTTAACAAACCACTCAGCACCTTCTGAATTTGCCATCTTTGATTAGTGCCTGTTGCTCCCAGTACTGCAGTAGTGCATACACCTTTCTAAAAGTGGGCCCATACTGAACACTTCATGCAAACATTGTACTACTTACAAGAAATATAATAAACATTCCATGGCATTCATCCTGAAATGTTCTTTTGAATTTCTTGCAAAGATTTCAGAAGATAAAATTTCTACCATAGATCATTCCTCTTCCTTCACAAAGTAAAACAAGGAAAACCTTCTATTCATAGTTCATAGTTGCATCAATTGTAAATTCTATCTATCTACTTTCAATTCTTACAATGCATCTAGTTCTATTCCACTTGCATTACCCTCTGTGACTGTCACCACTACATCCCTCCCTCAGCCACCACAACAACAACCATCCTTGCACTAAGTCACTTCTTCCACTCTTCTTCACCATCACCATGCTTTTACCTACATTGAGGGTTTTTTTTAAATATTAGATTTCATGCTTTCTCTTGATTTAAATTTCAAGTTTTCATAGGCAATACCAGTCAGAGGCATAGGTAGCACCTGTAGTACAGCTTATGTCTAATGCTGATATTTCAATCATTTCTATATAACAATGCTTCCCCACTTCCAATAAATTTGTTCTTTCGTTCATTTCTTTTTCCTTACTGTTCTTAAGCCATATTATTCTTTCATCATTGTAAGAAACCTGCAAACCTTCTGGAATCAAAGAACTCCATCACATAAGGAAGCCACAAAACACACATGATTTATGATCATTCTTAAATTAGCTACTCACTGAGGAAGACCAAACTTTGTGTTGTTCAATGCATTAAAGATCCAATTTCTCCACCTGTTAACTCAGCAATCTTACAGTTAACAATCCCTTCTTCTTCAGTGGCACTTGAGTGTTTCCCTCCTTTATGCAGAATATCCTTGATAGTCATTTCCTAATTTAAATTGGAAGCATCACATTATCTCACTAAAACAGCTTCCATGAAGATGGGTATTCCAAGTTGTCTCCAACAGTTTTTCTCATCCCTCCAGCTGCACACACCACCACAGGACTCTCTTCCTCCTCTTACATTTAGGTATTTCTAGTATTTCATAAACTTCATGTAGAAGCATATGTAAGTATTCAAACAGTTCAAGGTATACTTCGGGTAAGTAGTATTGTATGTATGTACTACTTGGTTATGGTCATTGCAAAGTTCAACCAGAATATATGCTAGGAGGCCTTTTCTCCATCTTCACTTTTCAATCTCCACAAAAAGGAACATTAATTTCCTGGCTGACTTAATCATACTACACCATCTAAATTTAAACCAGACTAATCTTGTTCTGTCTACCAAATTTTAACAAGACCATTCCATTGTCATGACCTGATGCCATGAATGTATAAAGAATTATGTTCTCCATTATCAGCTGCTGAAAACTTAATCTAATCTAGATATTTGAAATAGGAGAGGTGAACATAACCAAGGACTGAAGCTGCATCTGACAGTCAGAAAGGACAAATGGTAACCGATTGGATAATGAGGCACCTCAAGGCCATCCTAGCTTGTGTTTCTGTTCTGCAACCTACACAGAGAAATTACTGGTATAGAAATTATTACATATAAATGTAAAAATATAATGAGTGATTTGTTCACTAGGAGCACAGAATTAGATCAACAAGAAAAATGGTTTTGGAATTGATGTGCTTAAGAGAAGACTTTTAACCTCAAGCTCAAATTCAGGCTAACTTTGCAGCTTCATTAGTTATGAAACTTGCCAGCTCCTCCTAGTAAAGTGAAACACAAGACAGTACTGTTCTGAAATTAAGATTACATTGGTGACACTGGATGTGTTTTACCTTGCATGTGACTGACAAGAACAGAGACATTTCATTAAACTCCATCAACAGTCATTTCTAAACATTGAGTTAAGACTGTCATCCTGGTTTCAACTAAGTGCAAAGAGCATTGCACTACCCCTCATCACACAAAATGTGCTAGAACATAATTACTGAGGATGCAGACACCAGCTGTCAAGATTCAAGACAACTGTCTGGGAAAACCTCAATAACAGTAAAGACACTTAAGAGTTCCACCAGAGCATCCTCTAAAGATGCTGATTCTCCCAACTCATAAGATACAATGCAGCATAAGAAGAGCACAAAGCTAGATCATACAGGCATCCCATCTATTCTTCAAAATGTCCCATAGAATATAAAAAAAAAAGAAGACAAAAAAAAGCAATTCCACAGGTTTTTCTAAGGACACGATAGAAGATGCAGCAGAACGTGCCGCAAGTGTAAAAGTCCCTCACCAGTGTGCTGATCTGGTTCAGTGCAAAGAAGCAAAAGCCATGGCACTACATTGGAAGAATTTAGTGTTCCATTACATAAATATGGAAAAATAAAAATGAAAAAACAAAATAAAAAAGACACTAAAAATCATGAATTTTAATAACCCCACCAATCAACTTAGAAAATTATGTAATGAACATAATGAAACTGAATCCTACAGACAAACACTGTTTCAATACAGATAAATTGACTGTCCCACTTTTTTTTTTTTTTTTTTTACTACATAGATCTTGACTGCTGTTAAAGTGACATACACCTGAAAGTGTAATAAGACATCACTGATCCATAAAGCATATCATGAAAGAAGTTCAGTTTTTAAATTCATTAATCATAAGCTCTAGTTCAAGTAGTTTTCCTAGTAAATGTTGAAAACACTAGTTATGCTTTTCATGAGATGCAATATAGAATGTTAATTCACCTTCATATTATTCTATTAAGTAGCTTAGTTTTAGCTTCACTTCTGGGATTATTAATTTCCATTACAATTCTTACCGCGGCTCAGTGTCTCCAGTCTACATGGGACAGTCTGAACCAGGGACTACATTTGCTGCAGCATGTGACACTTCCACTGACTTTGTCTCCTTACATTATTCAATCAGATTTGCATAAAATGCGGTTCAGTCATCAAGCTTCAGTTCCTCATTTGTCCTATCATATTCGTTATAAAACCTCATAATAGAGAAATGTAGAAACTTCAAGCAGGTTTCCCCAGCTGACACCTATATTTCTAATCAAAGTCATTCCACTTTCTCTCTTAAGCTCCTATTTAATTCTTCATTAAAACTTCATAACTGAAACGAAAGATACTGGTCAGTCATTTACCACGCTATTTAATACCCAGCTTCTTTCTGAGCTTTTTGAGTTGATCAAACCTGAACATAATACAGGTCACTTCTTGTCCTGCAGGTGTACTGATCACTACCCACAAATCCTGTAGCGCTGCCTTGCATACATCATTGCTCGCGTTACTGTACATTACATACAACCTACAACAATGATA
This sequence comes from Portunus trituberculatus, assembly GCF_017591435.1. NCBI lineage: Eukaryota > Metazoa > Arthropoda > Malacostraca > Decapoda > Portunidae > Portunus > Portunus trituberculatus. The sequence goes on along the minus strand of NC_059296.1, from coordinate 27,758,725 downwards.
TTTGTGGCGAATGTAAAAGAAATGATGATATAAAAGGTGCCATTAGAGTACTTACAGACGCGACAGGGTAAGAGGGTGTGAAGGATGTGGGGAATATAGGGTGTGGGGAACATGTGGGCGGCCGTCACGGGGGCCAGCTGGTAGCACCCTCATTGTGCCCACTACCAACCACATGGCACATGCTCATTTTCGTAACATCCACAACAACACTGACCACTACCGCAACATGTTCATTATACAACACATCTGCCCGCCACTGTGTGTTCACCAATCACCGATCACCACGCAACACAATTCCGGCACACAAAACAACTATCCACTAGCACCACAAGTCTAAATAGTTAACATACTTGTTCACTAAATCACCAACACCACGCGCCCTCACCAACACGTTCATCCAACACACGGCACGCCCACCGCCCGTCCCTCACACAACACTGCTGCAAGAACTTCACCAGCAGATTCGCGGATGTTTCGATGAGTCGTTACTTTAGGTCCGAATCAGAATGGATTTCGATACACATGTCTGATTCGAGCATTCGACCCTTTCCCCCCCCTCCCTACATACTGTAAGGCATGCAGGTCTCACGTAAATTACTAAGTAACTACACTGCTAAAACAATTGTGTCCTTCGGTGACAAATTTTCACAAGTTCACTGTAGAAAATAACTTCAAGGAACACATATCAGAGAGTAGTTATAGGTAGTAGTAGTAGTAGTAGTCCTAGCCTAGGCAATTTGTCGGATGTCGTGGATTTTTTTTTTTTTTTTTTTTTTGGCGTAACCACTCCTCCTCCCTCCCTCCCTCCCTCCTTACATCGAGATAAACTGACACCGCTACCTCTACCGGTGTCGCGGTAGAGATAGCGGTGTCTATTATCTCACTAAGGTCCTTGGACCATCATGCTTGTCTCCTGGCCATGATGTTTTTAGGTACTTGGGGGAAGCTGGCCGCCTCCCCAAGCTGTGAATTTTATCTTTTATTATATGTATTTTAAGGTTTTATTGAGTTTTATTGTTTTTTTAATATTTTGTTAATTTTAATTGTATTGTTTAATTGCTTTTAGTTAGTGTTCTTATAAACTATATGGTCTTAATTAAAATTATAGCGGCGCCATATGACCTTCGATGTTGCGGCGCCTAACTTAAAAAATCCATCCATCCATCCATCCATCCAGAGCCCTGAACTAATTAATTAAGTAGATTACTGAAGTACATGTTACCAGACCATGTCGTGCCACACAATGTCAGAGATGTATTTACTGCATGCGGGTAGCACGGTGACGGTGACGGTGGTGGTGGTGGTGATAGACACGGAGGTGATGGTGGTGGTGGTGGATGTTGTTATACTCAGCTGAAAATGGCATTAAACAATTATTAATGTAAATCTCTCTCTCTCTCTCTCTCTCTCTCTCTCTCTCTCTCTCTCTCATACATCCAAATATACTTATTTGCAAGAGAAGATTTTACTGGTTAAAGGAGGTATGTAGTGTGAACATCCCCATCTTAAAATCTGATCTTGATATATAGCTAGTACTATTATAGCCAATTATCCAACACTTGTGTCTGTCATCCGCCAAACATGCCTCAACACTTTAAATATTTGTGACATCCATAACGCTCAAGTCAGCCTTGGCACATATGTGAGGCAAGAAAATTTTTCCACCACTTCACATACGTTTGCGAGAAGTGTCTTTAGTGGTAGTGGTGTGAGTGTTGTGTGGCCAGGGCAGCTGAGACTTTCACCACCCATGTGCACGTGTACTCAGCGAGGCGGCTCAGCGGCTGCCGGAGTGACTGCGACTCTCTCTCTTAAGTCTTATGGAGAGTGGTCAGTCCTGCCACGTCCTGGCAGTGCTGTAGGCTGTCTAGGCTGGTCTGTTGGCCAAGCTGCCCATCGTAGATGACTCCGCTGGACCTTGCCAAGCAGAGTGAGATGTGATGGAGCTGCACCGCAACACCGCCCTAGACAAGACAAAGAGTACCCCAGCGAGGAGCGGGCTGGGCTACACCAGCTGGCGTCTACTGCTGTCAAGGATGATGGATGATCTCCAGAGGGAGACTAATTTTCCTGCCACTGTTCTGGCAAGCTGTGATGCGCGCCCTGAAGTGCAGGGCCGTGCAGAGGGGGTGGGGGGGGACGGAGGGGGCTTGAGCCCCTGCCCCTTTGAATCTTGATGCCCGACACACGGCCTTGCTGACACACAAACAGACACATGCCACTCAGGGCAAACCCAGAACTGACCGTTATCATCATAGTGCTATCCCTCCATGGTGCGAGTTATAAATAGCTAAGTTAAGGTTCTAATCTTAAGTCTCCTCGTCAATCCCCATATGCACCTACATCTTCATGTAGTGCTCCCCTCCTCCCCTTGACATGGTTCGAACCATAAATAACCTATAGCCGCTAAGTTAAGATTCTAATATTAAATCTCCTTCAATCCCCATATGCACATTTTCAGTATGTATGTACTGCAATTACTAATAAACCGCATTATTATCATCATCATTATTACAAACAGACAGAGAGGTGCACACACAGCATCGTATTATTGGTTATGTCCAATGAAAAGCAGGTCAACACACACACACACACACACACACACACACACACACACACACACACACACACAATGTTTACATAATATGTACACACACACACACACACACACACACACACACACACACACACACACACACACACACACACACACACACACACACACACACACACACACACGGTAGCTCAGTGGTTCGAGCGCTGGCTTCACAAGCCAGAGGTCCGGGGTTCGATTCCCCGGCCGGGTGGAGATATTTGGGTGTGTCTCCTTTCACGTGTAGCCCCTGTTCACCTAGCAGTGAGAAGGTACGGGATGTAAATCGAGGAGTTGTGACCTTGTTGTCCCGGTGTGGTGTGTGCCTGGTCTCAGGCCTATCCGAAGATCGGAAATAATGAGCTCTGAGGTCGTTCCGTAGGATAACGTTTGGCTGTCTCGTCAGAGACTGCAGCAGATCAAACAGTGAAACACACACACACACACACACACACGCCCGGTAGCTCAGTGGTTAGAGCGCTGGCTTCACAAGCCAAAGGACCGGGGTTAAATTCCCCGGCCGGGTGGAGATATTTGGGTGTGTCTCCTTTCACGTGTAGCCCCTGTTCACCTAGCAGTGAGTAGGTACGGGACGTAAATCGAGGAGTTGTGACCTTGTTGTCCCGGTGTGTGGTGTGTGCCTGGTCTCAGGCCTATCCGAAGATCGGAAATAATGAGCTCTGAACTCGTTCCGTAGGGTAACGTCTGGCTGTCTCGTCAGGACTGCAGCAGATCAAACAGTGAAACACACACACACACACACACAAACAAACTAATACACACACACACACACACACACACACACGATATAACACAGAAATCATGTTAGATATGGACATGCAATCAACTTATATCATGAAAACCTGGCCAACTCATACATACCATCACCTTAAGTCAAATGAAAAACAGCCGCGCACACACACACACACACACACACACACACACACACACACACACACACGATATAAGACAGTAAATCATGTTAGATATGGACGATGAGAGCCAGGAAGGGAAGACATCTGGGAGGCTCCCGCCATAGTGGCGTTACGGCGTGGCCCGGTGAGCTGATGACGTCACAACCTAGCCCGGTGGTCTGATGACATCCCAGCCTGGCGTGGCCTGGCGGGCTTATATACGTAATGTAAATAATTTAGAAAATGACTCCTCGGAAAAACGCCGCCAGACCCGAATATTTTACATATTCTTACTTAGCATAAACTTTTACTAATATCAATAATATAAAGAGATTCCAAACCCCAGTAATATTACAGATTTTTCAAAAGAACTATAAATAAAATGTTGGAACCTTGAGCCTCTATTAAAAAAATTAAATGTCCGTCCATTCTCACTTCAAAGGAACAAAACACACTTCAAAGGATATGAAGTCTTTTCAAACACTTTTGGGAGAGTTAGGGCCACAAATAGATAATTCACAGGCGTACCAACAAAACTATTATTGGAACATTAACACGTTATAAAACAATTCTACTCTCTACTAATTCCACTGACCAGGCAGGTGAAACACTTTAAAACACGTGAACTATTTTTTTTCAAACAATGATAAATTGATACTGCCTCAAACAAAAATTTGCCCTGGACGATCCTGAAAATTTGGCGCCAAAAACAGCCTTATTCAACATCGAAAACAACGCCAACAACATCATGCTATGCCCACACACGCATGGAAAACACTTCAAAAACAGCGAAATATTTGTAGAAAATATCAAATCTTACTATTCACTCCAAATGAATTATCTGCGAATAAAGAAAATAATCTGGATTCTGGGAGGGATGGGGTAGGCATATCCAAGATGGCGGCGGGGCTGTGGAGGAGTCGACCCCCTCCCCATTGTACCTCACTTAAACCTTCACTAAACGTAAACCTGGCCATGGCAGTTGTGTCTCATTGGCTGATACGAAAGCTTAGGAACGCGACTGGATGTTGGGGCAAGACAGACCTATAACATTGAGAGATAAGGCAAGAATAAGGGCGGCGAGGTCTGTTATCGGGTGCCACCCCCCCTCTACCTCACATAAAAAAACATATTTAAAAGTGGCACGAGAGACATTTGATGGTTTATCCTGAGTTATCCCTTGGCTGTGGCTCGCCTTAAATAAACACTCACTTTGATAACGTAGTCCTGCTTCTGTTGTTCGGTTTCGTGGCTTAGTCCAGTGATAAGATGAACGGGGGGCGAAGAAACACCAACGTAGTCTTTTATTGTCACCAGAACCTTAAAAACACTCGTGAATTTGTAGAATCTGTTACGAGTCACTTCAATCACAGCCGTTTGGGTGTAGAAATTTTGTTACCATGTCACTAGAATCATAAAAAACACTCCTAAAATTTCTTGTCAAATCAAGCGGAGGCTTTTAATATGATAGTAGCTGCTACTTCGCGCCGTCAAGAAAGACTGAGGAGTACTGGGAGTGGGAAGGACGGAGGGTGGGTAGCACAGTGGCGCCGCTCTGTCTTTGCGTAGCCACAGTCGTCTTATTAACTAGCATATTACGTCTTGAAAAAGAGAGTTTTTCATCAGAGTGGTACTGATACTGCAGCATAGATAGGTAGTACAATTTGTCATGTACGTCTTACATTCGTACTAATAAGAATGATGTAATTAGGTATTAATTAAGTAAAGTGAATCCTGCTGGTTCCTTACTGTTAACGCGCTCATTAACTATAATATGACATTTTGATCAGGAATGACTTAACCAGGCTATGGCTTGTTACTCTACGCTTGTTTCTTCTTAATGTACCAACCATCAAGCAAACATAAACAATGTGTCTGCATGCAGGTATCTTTCTTTCCATCTTAAAAAAAAAAAAAAAAAAAGCAATTCGTCCCTATATGATTACTTTTTTCCACTGACAACATAGCAAGGCCTGGAACACTAGCTGTTCACTTCTAAATACAACAAACCCCCCTCCTCCCTCGCCCCCCTTTGCTTCGCCACTCTGCAAACATTCCCACGCTCTTAATGAAGTCTGAAGTCTGAATAGTGGCTGAATGGTGTTTGTATTCTGTTCACAGTGAAGGATCATTCATAGCAAAGTCCTTTCTCTTGATACCTTATCGATTTGTATTCTTGGTTTGCGTTTTGTGTTCTACGAGTCAATTGCCAAATATCGCACGGCATTACTAACATGTTGACTCGATGTAAATATTTATACACATAGATACATTTTATCAAACTTCTTCAACTTTGTATGAAATATGTTTGAGATCTAGACACATGCTTTGTACCTAAAAAAATTCCCAAGTTATTTCCTCGTTATTAGAGACTGTTTATTCTTGTTACTATTCTCTTTACCATACATATTTAGGTAGCAGGTATCTTCATTCATTCAACAGCTTTGTTGATAAATTGTTCATATTTCTTTTTCCTTACGACTTGAAGTATTTCTAAGGAGTAGCGTTATATTAAGACATCTCCAACCTAGCGTTTTGGATATCTATCCAGCCGTCCGTCCCGGTATGGAGTACTCTTCGCATGTTTAGGGAGTTTCCACTCATACAGCTTTATTAGATAGGGTGGAATCAAAAGCTTTTCGTCTCATCAACTCCCCTCCTTTGACTGACTGTCTTCAGCCTCTTTCTCACCCCCGAAATGATGCATCTCTTTCTATCTTTTATCGCTATTTTCATGCTAACTGCTCATCTGGCATTGCTAACTTCATGCTTCCCCTCCTCCTGCGGCCTCGCTGCACAAGGCTTTCTTCTTCCTTTCACCCTTATTCTGCCCAACTCTCTAATGCAAGAGTTAACCAATATTCTCAATCATTCATAGCTTTCTCTGGTAAACTTTGGAACTCCCTACCTGCTTCTGTATTTTCATCTTCCTATCACTTGACTTCTTTTATGAGGGAGGTCTCAAGATGCTTGTCCCTGAATTTTGGTTAACTCACGTGTCTTTTAGTGAACTGGCAACCCAGTGGGCCTATTTTTCATATTTTGTTGCCCTTGACCAGTTGTCCCTCCTGCATAGAAAATAAATAAACAAATAAATAAATAATAAGGAAAATAGACATAGCTATATCTCTTTCCCTTTCTATTTCTTGTGTTTCATGCAAACCTCCTTCACTCACAATATAATAAGAATAAAATCAAGGATAACAAAAATAAAATGAAAAGTTCTGCAAATTTTTTTACAATATCAAATTTGAATTTTCCGCCACTGCCGAATGCGATTGTAAACAAAAGAATATGTTTTCTTTACCGAATATAAAGCATAACCAACACCTTAATTCGTCCCTTACTTCACAATAATGGGATATTTGTGTTCCAAGACCTTCAGTACTTTTATTCAAACATGTTCATCAATTATGTTTTTATCCAGTCAGAATCGCAAACTCTACCATAACAAAAGGACGCGCAGAAGGATTCTCTCCCTTTTTATGTGACCTAGTTCTTAATTTTCGGCGTGGAAGGAGACTTGATGCATTCCGGAAGTAAGGCTGCAGCGGGCGCATTGATCACTTCTCTTAAATTGTTGAGTCCCGCCATTATAGGAGCCGCGGGGGAGGTATTTGTAGGGGGCGCTGATTCAGAGGTCACACCAGAGGGTTTGCTTGAGGCCACACTGAGGAGCCACTGGGGTTGCATGAGTCAGTCCAGAGTGTTTGGTGTCACCGTGGCATGCACGCACCTCGAGTGAATGAGTGTGAAGGTAAGAGTAACGCGAGGAGAGTGCAGGGTACACACCTGGCAGGCTGGGTGAGGGTACAGGCCTCTGGGTACATTCTAGGCTAGGGCTGGTAGGGGCTGCTCGGGAGACAATCGTGCAGGCTGTCTGTGTGTAGTGGGGGGAAGGTGGGTGTAGGCAGGGCGTCACGCTGGGCACGGGCGTGTCTCGGTGCCATCAGTGCAGCAGTAGTGTGTGGCGCGTGTGTGTGAGGTGCCCCCTTCACTGTGGGCTGTGTTAGGACTGCAAGCCAGGAAGTGCCTGAGGTGCATGGCAGGCCTCGCTCACTGTAGTGGTATTGGTGGTGGTGTGTGTGTGTGTGTGTGTGTGTGTGTATGTGGTTCAGTGTGGGAATTGGCAGGCAGCCAGAATCTGTACAAGGGAACAAAAATCACAGTGATTACTTTTGAGTCTGTGGTGCAAGATAGCTTTGGAGTGATTGCTGCACATGTGTAGTGGCTGAACCCCTAGGCAGGAGACAACCATGTTGTAGTTCATTACTGACTTAAGTTTTTATCACTCATATGAAGGATTGCATTTAAAAACTTGTAATATAGTGGAACCTCAGTTCATGAACTTAATCTGTTCCATCACTCAGTGTACTAGTCAAAATGTTTGCAAACTGAAAGTTTTTCCCATTGAGAGTAATGTACTTAAATACAATTATTCCATTCCAATCTCAGAAACATTGTTTTTAAAAAAAATTTAATGTTTTCAGTGACAAGGAATATAGAATGAAATTATGGCTGAAGATGAAAAGACAGGAAGCCTGGCCTTGCAACAAGTACATGTTGGCTGCAAGGAAACACTGCAGCATGCAAGTCTTTATGCTGCAGGTATTGTTGCCCTGCTCAGACCAGCACAAGCTTCCATTATTCCACCTGGTGTCCTTTGTTGAGTGTAGTGTCTTTTGGTCTGGGGAGTCTTGATAACTTCATGTCACATTCATAAGCGTGTCTGTGGCAGGTGTGGTCTTTTTGGGGCGTCCGGACACTGGAACGCGAGGTGAAGTGTGACAGGATGGCAGAACACATGTGGTCGTGACTGGTACAGCACTCCCTGCCTTACACAGACTTGTATTTGTATGCTCCAGTGCTTAACACATGCTTGATGCAAGGCGAGATGTTGTCTTTTTCTCTCGAATGATTATTCCAGCAACCCTGAAAGGTTGGAGGTAGACGGGCTGCGAGGGTAGGTAGGACTCAAGTTTATCTCTTCATCAGACAGCTGGAAGGTGCCTGACCTTGAAATCAGTGATAAGTTACAGCCAATGCCAAAGACACTTACCAGCGTGTGATAATTACACTGCTCACGGCAGGCCACAACACACCTCAGTAGCTGAGTGTGTGCTTGTGCTGAGAGGATTTATAAGGTGTTTGTGTGTTCGCATACAGAAACACCACTTGTGAACTGATTAAAAAATTGTTAGAAAAGTTTATTAACTGAGGTTCTATTGTATTGGTAGTGGTTTACCTGTACTGCAAAGTATGTGTGTACAAGTAATGCATTGAATCCTTGGTAGAGGGCAAAAATGAATTCTTATATAAAACATAAAAGTTGTGAGTATTACAGCCTGGCATGGATGAAGTTGTGTGGTGTTGCTGCATGGCACACACTCCCAGCAAGGTGTTGTGTGTTTGGATGAGAAAGTTACCTCAGCAGTGCAGGCTTAGTGATGTCAAAATGTTATTTTGGTAGTTAAGTCATTTTAGTGGTAATCTTCATGGTTTATGTGATCATAATTCATAGCATTATATAACTTTATAAGAACTGCTGGTGATAAGTACTTCTTTATTAGTAATACAATACTCTTGACAAACTACTTGTCTCTATTTAAGATTTAATATCAATTTTGTTTACAGTGTAAAAATGTTAATTGATGATTGCATTTTTTGATACATTATTTTACTAGTTATCCAAAATTATCTAGTAATCAGCATTTCTGAGTTTTAAACTTTGCCACTTGTTTGTATCCAGCTATAGAAATCTTTTTGGAGGTATAAACTGGTATATACTGACAGCTAAAAATTCATGTGTTTGCTTCAGACTAATTTCCATTTTATTTTCAGGCTGAGTGGTGCTCTCAGAGCTATGCCAGGGCTTCGGTCACTGGTGGCACGCAGGCGGTCCTCCCTGACGTCCCCACCCTACACAGTGCAGAGGAACACGCCCTCACCCAGCCTCTCCGACACCTCAGACCATGCTGCCACGCCACACCACTCAGAGGGTGGTGAGAGCCCCATGACAGAGAGGGAAGGTGGACTGGCTGAGGTGCAGGAGACACAAAGTCAAGATGTCAGTGATGTGCAGGGAGTGGGTGGGAGCAAGACACAGAACACCCGGTTTGTTAACGGAGAAGATGCCGAAGAAAAGGATGGGTGTTCCAGTGATAGTGTGGGGAACTCACAGCAAGAAAAAAGTCTCTTAGACACCTGTGAAGTAGAAGACCCAGGAGGAGAACTTCACACAAGTAGTGTCACTGGAATACATGAAGAAAAGGAATGTGTGCCAGCCAGTGATGTGGGTGTTGTTAGTGATAGTAGCTCTGCAAATGTTGTCCGGAATGACCTGAGTATTGATAAAGTGCTGTGTGAAGACAGTGAACAGAGCACTGGGCAGGCTTCTGCAAATGTAAAAAGTGAAGAACAAAGTCATATGGACACTGAGCTCAGTCCTCCTGAGAGTGACACAGCCTCTCAGGAAACAGAGCCCTTGGTGAATGAGGAAACCAGTGTATATAAAGAAGAGGAACACTTAGAGACAGGAGGAGAAACTGCTGAAGTAAAGGAATCAATGGACAGTGCTGGTGAAAGATTGTTGCCTGGCGAGGAGACTCAGGAAGGAAGTTGTAATGTTGATACTGATAAAATACAAGTAACTGATACAAGTGATGCTGATGTAAGAGACAAAGCATTATTTCAAACAGAAAGCTTAGGTGTATATGGTAGGAGTGGTGGTGGTGGTGGTGGTGGGGAGGAGGAGAATGAACAAGCCAATGATATGTCAATGACAAGCATAGAGAATGAGAATCAGGAAAATTATGAATCTCATCTTCAGAATGTTGACTTGTGTAGACAGATAGCCATTCCTGAAGAAGGTTATCCCTGTGTAGTCAAACAAGGTGCTAATGAAGAGGTAGAGCCAACAGACACTGCTGTGGAGAGTCACCAGAGAGGTGATGAGTCTTTCTGTCAGTCTGATGTGAAGCACAGTGGAAATGTAGAGACTTCTATGGCTGTCGGTGGAGAGATACAAGTGGCAAGCCTAGGGGAACCATTGGAGTCAGAGTATGCTGTGGAGGGCACACAAAACAATGAAGAGTTCCCAAGCTATGGTGTGAAGGAAACTGATGAGTGTACAGCAGGTGAAAGGGAAGGTGAAGACAGGAAAGATGCGGCCTCCTGTGTTGGTAGTGAAGGAAAGGAGATTGAACCTGGAGGGAGAGAGGGTGGTGAGCAGGGTGGTAGAGACATCTTGGGAAAGCCAGATGGGAGTTATCCAGTCAGCAGTGAGGGGAGTGAGGAGAGAGACAGCAGCTATGGTGGTGGTGGTGGTGGTATGTCAGAGGTGGACATGAATGATTGCAGAGATGTTGGTAATGTTGATAAAAATGACAGTGTCCGGGAATTACAAATGGGAAGTAGTGCATATAGTGAAGGTGATGGTAATTATTCAGAAAGTGTAGTAAAAGAAACAAAAAGCCCCAATGAAAGTGTGGGTGAAAGTGAGAATATTGAGCAAAACAAGCCAGCAGTAGGTAGTGGTGAAGGAATATGCAAAAGTGAGTCTCCACCCATAGATAAGAAAGCAGGTGATGCCAGTGAAGGTAGTGCTGACAACAAGAACGTTCTGAATAAACTCATCCACAAAAATGCTAAAGGTGGGAAGAAGTGCTCTGACCTTTCAGCAATGGAGATAGAGTCGACCTTGGCCAGCAGAGGAGTGACCATTGTGAGGCGTGTGGTGGATAACAAGGAATCGGCCAGCAGGGGAAGTGAATCAAACACTGTTAAGAAGGAGACTGGTACAAGTATTAAGCCTGTGGGCAAGACAGTCTTTGCTAAAGCACTCCAGTCTCCCTTCACTAGCACAAGTGCATCTGGCAGTGGCATCAGTGTTTCCCTCCAGCCTTCTCTGCCAGCTCAGGCAAATTCCCCGACTCCAAAAGATTTGTATAAATCCATTAATGCCAGAGGGACGCACATTCAGAGCAGCTCAAAAATAAACCCTGCCCTTTTAAATCGAAAAGGATCTTTTCAGTTAACTAGGGGAGTGTCCATACACTATAATCCCAAGTCTGCTGCCACTAATATGAATGTAAGAGGAAATACTGTGTACCCAAACCCTAGAGGAGTTGGTGGTGTGGGCAGTAGAGGGCCCAGGATGTATGCCAACCCAAGAGTTCCTGGACCACAAACCCTAAGAGGCTTGCCTGCTAACATTAGACCAAGAGGAGCTACATTGCCACAGACGCGAAGAGGAACTCCACAAGCTAATCTCAGAGGACCTGTCACTCCGGTTAATACAAGGGGAATGGGCAGGGGCCAGAGGTATGCTGGCCCAAGAGGGGGTGTGGCCAGAGGTGCAGTGCCTCAGCCAAGAGCAGCCTCTGTCACCACCACCAACTTAAGAGGAGTTGCCCCTCAGAGATTTAGAGGTGGAATGAGCCAGCACCAGCCAAGGCTTCCAGGGCTGCTTCCTCAAGGGAAGCCTACTGAAGGAATTCTGACATCCAAGGCTGGAGAAACCTTGCAGTCAAGATCCACCACTGCACCTCCACAGGCCAAGTACTTGAAGACATCACTTGATTCAAGGCCTGGAGATGCTGCACTACACTCCAACCTTAATTCAGACAAAATGAATATGCCTTTACATTCTAAAGGTTTAGGGCTGTCAACACAACCCAGGCCTCCAGACACATTGCACTCACCGCAGCCAGGATCAGCTGAAGTGTCCCCACAGTCTAGGACATCACAGTTTTCGCCACAAACTCTAATAGGTGGGATTCAGCCTCAGTCAGAATATGGTGGCCCTTCAGCACAATCCAGGCCAATGGAACAGTCACCGCAGTCAGTTCATGCAATGTCTTCTGCTTCAGCAACTACGTCACAAGCAGGACCTGTGAGTTTCACCTCTCAGCCCGTCTCAGCCAGTCATCCCACTCTGCCGTCCTCATCTCATCATCTCTCTCAGATGAACATGATGGCTCCTCAGACCAGTGCCATGGGGCTCGCACCACACTCTGGGGCCAGCAGGCTTCCCCCACATTCATCTGGAGGGTATTTGCCACAACCCACTTCACTGGGTTCCTCCTCACAGGTCATGCCTTCTCTTATGGCCACTTCTGGTAGATTCTCAGCAAATATTACTTCTGCAGGATTTCCTTCCATACCCAATTCAAATTATCTTGGAAGGCCAGGTTCAGAAATGTTTCCTTCCTACAATAATCCGGGGGAATACACTCCACACTCTTCTGCCAGCGCATTTCCTCACATGAACTCTGGAAACTTCGGCATGCAGTCCACTTCAGCAGGATTTCATGCACAGACCAACCTTGTAGGATTCCCAGCACAGGGTGATCCATGTGGCTACCCACAGCATGCCAGCTCCAGTGAATTCCCTCCTCATAATCCAACAGGAGTTGCAAGACAAACTGGTTCAGATAACTTTTCTTCACACCCTAACTGTAGTAATTTTCCTGTTCCAAGCAACCCTGGAACATATCCTCCAATTCCATGCAGTGAGCCATACAGCGCGCCAACCAACCCGGGTACTTTTCGTGAGAATACAGATTTGTTTAACTATCCTGGACAGAGGGACTTTATGATGCACACAGGCTCAAGAGAATTCTCACATTACAGCGGCTCTAACCAGATGACAAATCAGCTCCAGCCATTGCCTGCTACTGGTCACAGAGACCTGCCAATGAGTCAGAGTCCGAGGGACATACCATTACAGAACTGCAATCAGAATATTTCCATGTCATCAAGTGGTGGAAATACACCAATGAATAATATTATTGGAGATCAGTTTGCAGGTTATGGAGAACCTCTGGGTCATTCCACCTACCAAGAAATTCCTGTGAATGCAAGAACAAATCCTAATACTGTACCACTGGCTCCTAGTTTTAGAGAAACGGATGTACAGCAGAATTATCGGGATACTGCAACCCCTCACTACAACAATTATAGGGAACCAAACACACAAGAAGGACTTAGAACTCCACAGTTACACTCTGCCTATAGAGACTTGCCACTGGATCCAAATATAGACCTTCAGACTCAGAGTGCACATTCTGGCTTCAAAGACCAACAGCAACAGTCAGCAAGGTACCAAGAGGATGGCATAATCAGTAGGTACCTGGAACAGTCTGTCCTCAACTACCCAGAGACAGGCAACCTCAATAGTTGTAGGGAGCAACCTGTTCCTAATTTTGGTTCCCCAGCCAGCCATACAAGCCCAAGTGAACAGATAAATCAGATGAATTTTCCTGAAACAATGAATGATACTAGCTCAAGGCAGCACCTCATGCCAGGCATTGGTGAGCCCATGAACTATGGTGGCTACAGAGGACCCATGGAATTCAATAGTCCTAATCCAAACCTCCAGGAATCTCTGAACTATGTGCCAGACTGTCGAGATGCATCAAATATTGACCAGGTGGCAAAGTCTGTGGCAGACAGCATGTACAAAGATCATATTCCAGTTTCAAGCTATAATGTAAACTCTCATCATCTTTCCTTAGAGGGAGTACAAAGTGATTTGAAATTTAAAGAAAAAGATATGAATTACTCTGAAACTGCAATACTTCCAAGTTTTACAGAGTCTTTTGACCCTTCCAGTGAGATAAGTGGAAAAAAGGATGGCAGTTCTAATCTTCCTCACTTTAGAGGTTCTTCTGATGTGTCTTACCAGAGAAACCTCCCTGAGTATACGAATCCAGCAACTCCTTTTGAGAATCCTGGGGGAGATGCATCTGCTTCATCCTCAAAGGATTATTCTTATTGTCTAAGTGACTCAAAAAACTCTGGACCTAGAGAATCTCCAGTGTATCCTGGTCAGAGGGGCTACGTCACCCCTTCTGGTGACTCGTACTCTTCCGTTCAATCGTGTTCACCAGATCAACAGTACATCAGTGGATCAGGAAACAACTTTCAAGCAAAGTCGGATTTTCACATACCTGGGGATTCTCTGGTTCCTCCAGATAAAGGGATTCTGGAATTTCCCATTTCACAGGGCTCCTCTACTATTACAAGTACAAATAGCACCCAGAGTGACCCAAGTGGAAGAAGTGTTCCAGATTCTTCCGTTTCAAATCCAGAGACTAATATTTCTTCATCCAAGGTTTCTACCTCTGCTAATCATGTTCAGAAAAGTAATGGACAAAATTTTCCTATGGTAACATCAGATAAGGATACAAAAGAATCTGAAAGGTCAAATTTTTTTGGATCTGTTGAAGGTAGGAAACCTATTAGGGATCCTGGCAGTGACAGTCCCATCAAGTCACCAGGATCTCAGTCTGTCAGCTCGCTAGAAAAATTTCCAGTGGGAATGTCTCCTACCAAATCAGAGTCAGGATCACCAAACACTCAAGACAGAATAGTGATTAAAATGAAATTGCTTCACAGTAGCTCATCTGCTGAGGAAGATGTCCATAGTGCTGAGAATGCAAACACTACTGAGTTAGGACTAGCTGACAAAAGCTCTATTAAATATAACCTTGCTAAATACACCTGCTGGACAATAGATAGTATAATTAATGGGCGAGAAGACCTTGGGAATGAAGAGATGTTAGACCAAGATAATGATTGTGAAATTGAGCAGTTAGATGGAAGAGAAGAAAAAATACCATCTATGACAAATTGCTCCAAAAAAGCACGTAAAAGATTAAATTCTGAAATTTGCGAAGATTCAAAAGACACAAATCTAGACACAAATAAGAATTTAATGAAGAAATCTCTCAAAATTACGATTTCCAATCCTATGCGCAATAAAGTGCTGCCAAAAGGAGACAATGATGAGGGAAAGGTGGAAGTAAAGAAGGAGGATGTGCTTGTGGATGACAAAGGAATTGTGGAGGATTGTGTCAACGTGCAATCATTAGGTAACGTAAAGGAAGAGATAGGCATTGGAGAACAGAAACCAGAGAGTCAGCTTCAGTATTCATTCAGGAAAGGGAAAGTTGGATCTGGAAAATCTTCCCCAACTCCAAGTGTAGAGAATTGCAATAGTTCAGTGAGTGGAACACAGCCAGACTGTGAGGGAAAGAAGTGCAGCAAAGGGAGTGAGGCGTCAGTAGGTGGTGGTGTACATGGTGCAGTAAATGATCACCTTGTTACCTCTGATGTCAAAAAATGTAGCATTGTTATCAAACGCATATATAAGAATGACAACTATAGTTGTTACAGTAGCAGTTTGTGTGACAAGAAGACTGTGTTAAACATTGATGACGGGACACAGAGGCGGTCAAAGCGAAGGGCAGCTGTAGAGGCCAGCGAACGTTGTCACAAGACTCTTAGGTCGCTAGACACGTGTGATGCAAAGTCTGGAAAGATGTCACTTGCCGGTGTTCTAGATAAAAATAAAGATATTTTATCTGTGAATTTGACAACGAACAAAACCATCATAAATCAGATACCACAGTGCTCAGTTCTGCTATATGATGTGTTCATGAACCACCGCATCAACCAGATGGTGTGTCCAGGCTGTTCCCGTCACTATGATAGCTCAGACAGCGTTCGGGTGAACATGAACAAGGCCACAATCTCCCTTCTGTGCTCCTCCTGCCAGTGGCTGGTGGTGAAAGATGTTCACCCACAGGAAGTTGACTCTCTGGTGCCCAGCTGAGAATGACTGTAGAATTTCTAATGTTGAGTTTCAAAATTTTGTACTGTAAGTATTTTGTCTGCTGTGTACATGTTATATGTATTTTGTCTTTCTTTGGTTTGTCAGCTAAAGTGGAATATATTCATTCCATTTTTATTTTGTTATTATTTCATCATTCATTTGAAGCCTATGCTGTGCTCCCTGTGCAAGGCCTAGTCATGTGTGCATAATTATATCCTATGAACCATACTTTGACGCTGGACTCGGTCTGACCTAAGTATGTACGTTTGTAAAGATGATATAGATTTGGATTATTGTGATGAGAGAGAGAGAGAGAGAGAGAGAGAGAGAGAGAGAGAGAGAGAGTCTAAGGTGCTTATTTATCTCTGTAGATATATTCTTTGTAATATAATTGGGCTCACTGTTGTTGAACAGTGAGGGGTCACTGGTGTCACTCTGCCACTTGAGGAAACTTGCCTAACATTTGTAAATTTTTCTATCTCAGGATGTAGATTTGTTTTCAAGTTACTTTATAAGTAAAGGATATGACTTCATCCACTTTTACTTGAATGTTATTACTGTGCCTGAATAAGCAAAAAAAATTTAGACTTGGAAAATTATTATATTTTATAGGGCTTCTTTTTGTTTATTTATTTATTTAAATTTATTGATTTATTTTTTATTTACTTTTTGTTTTGCCATGACATTCTTCATATTCTGAAATTTCATGAAGTTAGTGATTATTAAGGAAGGCAATAAGGTGCTGTGCCATGTTTAGTTAGTAGCATTGACTGGAGGTAAAGTTACACCACTGTAAAGATTGGACTTCAAAATGTCCACTAAGATTTGTGGGTAACTTCCAACTGTGAAAAATTATATGAAGAGAAATTGTGAGTCTCATTCAATGTACAAGACATGCATTTTTGTGAGTGAGTGTCTCTTTGTAATTAACAGTTCTAATATTAATATATTTTCACAAATTTTTATGGCCCAAAATTTTCATTTCAGTAATGAAATGGAATGAATAGAGCAGCTTAGAACTGCATGATGCAGTTTGATGCGAGTGGTGTGTAGAAAAGCAGACCAAGATGAAGTGCTTGTTGAATGCTTCATGGGAGTCTTGAAATTCTTTCTTCCTTGTTCACACGGTTTTGTTATTTATTTCAATTCATTTTATTTACTTTAATTTATTCATTTGTCCTTTTATTTCTTATTATTTAGCATGTTATTGAATTGATTAAACATGGTATATATTTTTAAAAAAGGTAACTTGGGGTGTAGCAATTTCAGTGTTGAAGTGCTATAAAATATTACTGTGCTAATTTTGCATTTATACTTATTTGTCCAAATTCAATTTTGTTGACCTTCTTTGGGGTAATTTTGTTATCTCATGTTTTTCTGGTTGTAAATATTGAATGCACCTTAGTGACAGAATACAAAAGTTCAGAATTGAAAGAAGACAACATTTTGTGCATCCTGCAGGCCTTTTTAAAATTCTTGGAGCAGCAGACATTAACACTGCATTCCACTGGCTCCTTTTCAACACTGAATGCTGTAGGTATCTGTATAGGTATCAGAAATGCACCATGCTGTGCTTTCATAGTAAGGTGATGCTTTATCCTTTTGAATAGTATCACACATGGTAGCCCAATATAAGCATATACCATCACCTTTACAAATTTTCAGCTCAATCTCCTTTTAACAAGAAATAAAACATTTGAATCTCAATAACCACCGCCACAAGAAGGTAAAGTAACCTGTTGTCCATCTTGCATACAAGTTATGGTGTAGTTTTTAGCAGCTGTTTTGTAAATGTTGTAATTGCCTTAAAGGAAAAAACTTTTTATGAAAGGCAGTAACATGTGAGGGCTTCATCCAACATCATCCAAAATATGTACAATTAAATATTGTGTGAGATTTCATGTGAAGCCTAAGAACTTGTGTTACTGTTGGGACCACACTCCTGAAACATGACATGGGTAGGATTGTATTTGTCAACACTCCATGAAATTATGATGGCAGCAGAAGTCAGTATTCATGGGTACAAAATGAGATTAGCTATAGGCAGTTGTTCAAAACTGCTACTCACTCTTGTCTCACCAGGAGATAAGTAACTTGCCTAAATGTAATTTGATTAATGCAAGTAACAATTTTGTAGCTTGGTTGTTATAATGAATAAGAAACATACACAAAATTGCATTCAGTGTATTGTAAATGAGATTTGCAGTTTTGATGTTATGTATGTATTCATTTTTACAGTTGATATGAATACATATATAAGAGAATACTTGTATTAGTACCTGTCTGCATATTAATTTTACAGGACTGTTTTGCATAATGCATATGCTACAAGAGTAATCTTACAAACAGGAAGGATTGTTAGTCCATTTTCATTAATTTATTTTACTTTCCACCAGTTTTCAGAGTTCTGTAACAGGAACACATGTTGAAGCATTCTGTGACTGAGCTCTGTTCAAAATTAAGCGAAAGCCTTAAAGATTGTCTTAGTCTTTTGTCAATGCCTGCCTCTACAAAAAATTATATATATATATATATATATATATATATATATATATATATATATATATATATATATATATATATATATATATATATATATATATTAACTGTTTTGGTTGTTAATTGTGTACATTGTGTCTAGAAGAGGCATTGATGTTTACATTCTGGGAACCATCTAATGTATATTATAAAGTACAAAGGTATAATTGTTGAATTTTCCTCAAGCTGGTGTCTTGTTATTCACCAGCTTGACTCTCCTGACCATCATCATTTCCTCTTTGACAATATTATTAGCATTACATATCTTGGTTTTTACTGTCTCAAGTTCCTCAATTGACGTGTAAATATTTAAGTTATTTGTTTGTGATATTAACATTGTCTACAACTTTATATTGTGATAGCTGTAAAGTTTATTGAAGCAGTATTTGGCTTGAATGTCCTGTCTTATGTTCAGAGTTGACAGGTTATCTATGTGTTCAGTTTATGAAGTGTTTGTGTGAGTGTTACAAGTAAGGTGAGATGAGGTGACATGGAAACCTCTTGTGACCTGTGAGAGGTAGTGGTGCCAGTAATGCAGCTGTCCCTCATGCCCACAACATTAGTCTGGCTTCCATGGTTGCCCCAGCGTGGCCTGGCCAGGGGGAGGGTGTGAGTGGTGGGTCTGTGTTTTAGGCCGAGGAGAGGCTTGGCTGAGGGAAGACCAAAAAAAGTGATGCAAGACTGCTTCTGGTAATTGTGACTTTTACCATAGACAATAAGTGTTTTTATTATTATTACTATTATTACATGCAGAAAATTTGTAACTATACTTTTTTCTAACAATATTTTATCAGTTTTATTTTTTTGTTTGTATCATTGATATTTTCTTTCAAGTACTGTAGTTCTGCCAGTTCATTTTGCCAGCATTTGCAATGCAAGAAATGTTATTAGTATGTCAGTAATTGTCAGTTTTTTTCCTTACTAATCCTGTGACTCTTATATTTTACAGCAATTCAGCTTGGCAACCTGAATGATTTTCTTAAAATTCTGTACCATCTGCCTGAATTTGAGAAAGGTTACATGCTTTCATTAACCTTGCTATGTTTACAGTTGTTTATTTGTTTATTTTTCTATGAAATGTGTAAGTTAAGTGAAGCAGCATAGGTTCCTGCATTAAGGTATCTTCAGAATCAGTTTTATTGACATTGATCTTTCCTGTGAAGCTAAAGGAGACATTAATTGTTGATCCTGTTATAATATATCTTTATGGTAATGGGCTCTGCTGTACAGAAATGCAGCTACAGGCAATCATAATAATTATGATTATTATTTTATTGGGATTTATCCAGTTCCTACAACACCATGGATTAAATTTGTGAGCAGTTGCAAGCCTTAATACATGTATTGGAAATTGACTCTTCCTGTCTGTATAGTTTTGGGGAGAAACTTGAAAACTGTCAGTGCTGGTCATATATACATACTGGTTCACTATGTGATAATCTTCAATGTATAAAGTGTTAAGTGTAAGTCAAGCAATATGGAGGTTAAGAGTGCTGTAAATCTACTCTATGTTAACTTTAGGAGAGGTAAGATGATTATGGTCACACTCAAGAACAGTTTGTATAAAGTGTACTTTTTAAAAGCTGCTAGTCCAAGAGCAGAAAGGTTTATTTCATTAAATAAGCTAATCTAAAACAGCCTTTATCTATCCATTGTGTTCAGATGTGTTGAATGAGAGCTGCATCTGGTACTAACACATGACAGATTATGTCAAATAAAGTATAGCCACTTCTAACATTTCAATGAATGGGAAAGATGCTTAAACTTTTCTCTGATCTTGAGTAAAACTTAGAAAAAAATATATATACCTACAAAGAAACTGATCAGCTGGTATCTGAATATAAGAGAGTACTGATAACCAATTCCATCCTGGTGGAATATGCTGTCTCGTATTTGTCATCAACTAAATTGTCTGTATAAAGCTCTGTCACATGTTTTACAAAGCGTGTGATCTCCAAAATTGTAAAGAAGGTTCAAAAGAGAAAAATTCATGCACCATTACAATCAAATGGATTCTGGAAAAGAAGAATTGCACTTTCTTAGGATGGCATGAAATAAACAAACATTACAATATAAAAAAATATATATATATATATATATATATATATATATATATATATATATATATATATATATATATATATATATATATATATATATATATATATATATATATATATATATAAAGAATTTAAAACTGGAAATAGTGAATATAAAGCACAAAACAGTCAGGTGGTCTCCACACATGCAAATATCTCCTAGTATTCTAAATATGATACGTATTTGGATTTAAATACACTCGACCCTCAAAACAACGGACAAATGCGTGCATGACCCTGTCTGTAGATTGCAAAAGTCCATTCTTTGCAAAAGTACGTAAAAAACTAAAATGTCCATAAAATACGTAAAATTTTCTAATTTTCGTGTTAGTTCAAGCTTAGCAGCCACTGGAAGAGCCTTTCGATTACGCTTCACTGGTTTACTAGGTTTAGGAGGCATTTTGGACAGGTTAAGCACTCGTGGGAAGGGTACAAATGCATAAAAAAGCGGTGATAAGCACTGGACAATGTTCGCTGTTGGTTAAAAACGCACGGACTGAAGATAAAACATGGCGGCCAACAGCTGATGACGCGACCAACCCGCCACCTACCGGACAATAATTTGCCAGGAACGGACAATCGAGAGCATTTTAATATTTGTCTGTAGATTAAACCGGACTCCAGAATTTGTCCGTAGTTTCCGAAATCCATTGATGGGAGGTCCGTTGTTTCGAGGGTCGAGTGTAGTATAATGTCTTGTGTTCCATAGATTCTATCAAGCAAATTCAAGCACTGTTGGCAAGCGTGATGAACTGACAATGCCTGCTGTAGTTTGGTGACCCCTGAACTAGACTGTCACTTCAGATATTCATAAATGTGAACTGATTTAGAGTACAGTAACTCCCAGTCATGATACCACAAGTCAGATTAGTTGAAACACCTTTTTGATTTAGATGAATAAAGAAGAAGCAAGTATGTGTTCCAATTTTTAAGCCTTACTCTTTCTCACAGAGCTCTGGGAGAGGTGAGTCCAGATATGGTAGCTAAGCAGACCACAGCACGGCTAAAACACCAACTCAACATGAGACAATAAATCATAAGCAAAATACACTAAATTCAATTAATCTAAGTTAATGAATGCAAAATCAGTTACAGAATACTGACAATACAAAATATATAAAATCATGTGGTATCTAGAAAATAATGAAATTTTCTATCTATCTTCAATTTTATTAGGGTCATATTTTCATCACATTCTATGTTAAGTCTCTAAAATGAAGAGACTTAGGACAAGCTTTTATTTTCTTGGATTGCTAAATCCAACAACTAAGATGGTTTTACATGACTGCAGGCACATCACATACTGCAGGTCGGTTAGCCTTGTGCATCACCCCTCATCAGGAGGAGGATATATTACAGTTTATACAAAGTTCACATGCTATACAATGGTGCACCAAGCTCTGGCATCTCAATCCATGAATCTATATTTTATGATAACTCAACTCACAAAAAATATCCAAGTCTTGTGCAAAGCTTATGTTCTTGCCAGCTCACACTTGATTCTTCTCTCCATTATTCATCCATTGTTTTCAATATGGTAACGAAAGCAAGCTTCCTTAACTTTAATTGGATGTAGGATAGTTCATGGTCTACACAAAGACTTGATAGTACACAATTATGTGGAAAGTTTGATTTTGAGAAATTATTTAACTAAATCCATTCCTAAGCTTTCCTAGGAAGGATACAATGCTGTACTCCATTTTCAATTAATCAACTCTTGCCAATCTACACAATAAGGCATTGCAGATTGGTTCACTGAAAGGAGTCCAGTTCACGGATTGAGATGAAGCACCAACATAAGTAATTTTGATTCTAACCCAAAAATACATTTGTCTCAATAACCAAGAAACAAGGAGGTCCCTAAAGTCTCTTAAAAAAATATGAACCTATACCTTGTTTCAATGAGTAAACTTTATCCATGATCTACACTGAAAAATCCAACTTAATCAATTGAAAGTGGCTGGTGATCCATTAGAGTTGGATATTTTGCAGGATATCTTTGAGGAAAGAAGTCTTTCATAGATACCTAGGTGAGTTTTCAAGTCAGCACAGAACTACCTATCCTTGCCAATTATGTAGTCAGTGTTCCAAGTCTTTGTTTTCAGAATCAATGAAGCACAAAACTTGGTGCACCACCAAAGTTTGGGTATTCATTTATTCGTCCTGATATAGGACAATCTGTGGGACTAGTAAATGAGACTAATTAAGTTTACCATTCAAAGAAAATATTTCAGTACATGTGAAAAATTAATAACATGAAGTATTGTACATACAGTACATGTTTCAATGGATACAGCAAAGAACTATGCAGAAACTTTGATTACAATATGAAAAGTACAAATATAAATCTACAGTAGTTTGATACAAACAAATCACACCATTCAATTAAATGTCAAACATCCACAACCAAAATTGCACTCACTTCATGGAGATTGTTTTCCTATACAGTACTACAACAAATCAAAAACAAATGAGACATCAGATACCTAACATTGTAAGCTATGCATCCACCATTACAATGACACCAATCTGCACACTGGTGTTTAGCATAAACTACAGTACTAATAAACTGCCTTCCTCTTTTTCTCCTCATAACCTCAGTTTCCTCACAGAGAGAATACAATCAATAGAATTCAAAACAACAATACTTAAGCTTTACTTATGTTTTCTTGATTAAAGAACTTCTGTAACCATTCTTTGCTTTCTTTTCACTCCACAGCAAGTCTCATGAAAGTCAATAGGTCACAGTTTTGAGGTAAAAATGTTAACACAGTATTAAATAGAGCAATCCTGCTGACGTGTTTTATACAAAAGAACCCAATTTTAACCATTAATAAAGTTATAAATACATACGTGAAACAAAATGTGTATGTATTATGATGAGAATATAAAGGCCCACAAGAATCATGGATCGAGCAGCACTTTGTTCCTATCAAATCTGATTTTTCCTGATCATCCCCCAATACTGCACACACTCCAACACAACAATAACATACATTCATCAATTAAATGAACTTAGTCTAAAAAGTAACAGGACCTAAAATTTCAATCCCTACATCTCTTTCCTCTAACATCATGTATACTATTTCAAGACATTAAAATTTTCCCATAACAGGGTGTACAAATTCCAGTTTCAAAGTAACCCCTCAGAAAACAATTATAGATCTGATAAGTTCAATTACATACTCTATATACAAATACAACTGAAATATATGATGAATTTTGTTTCCTTTTAACCTTAGGTGAGTACCTATGTACAAATGTAGCAACCCTGAATGGATCCTGTTGGCACTACTCTGGTGTGACAGTATCTCCAGTGTGCCTCAAAAGACAGCTAGTCTTCAGCCAGTTTTTATCACAATTTATTCTGCTCCACCATATCAATACTCCAAGCCTCAACCAGTGGCTGCAGCTAAGAATGTACAATCCATCCCATAAAACAAGTTTTATGAAAGCACTAGTGATCAGTTTCAAAGCAAAAGAAAAGGTACTAAAATATGCTTATGTAGCTTGTCACCCATGCTTGCTTACTATTTGTGCTTCTGTTCATGAGAAGTTTGGGGATTTTTTTTTTTTTTTTTAAATGAATTCTGGTAGTGAAAAATCAGGTGGTCTTTAATGACAATGATATAAATAATGTATGAAATATAATCAATTACTTACTCAACATTTACAACTTATTTTGAAAACTTCAATGCAAAGAAATTATTTCATGCTCAATGGGTAAAGATTAAAACAAAAACTGTGGAACCCTTATTTCTGTTCTTAACATTTTCCTTAAAGATATCATAATACCTTTGAAAGTATGTCCTCTTACTGAGCCAAGTATTGGTGAAAGCAGACAAGCTGGGGCTGACGTGTAGAATGTGACTTGCACATACTAAAAAGTATTTAAGTGGTATAAGGGTTTTAACAAAGGGCATATGAATGTAGTTCTTAGGATCAGTAGCGGGGACAGAACCAGAAATAATGGGTTTAAACTTGAAAAATTCAGGTTTAGGAAAGAAATGGAAAGACTCTGGTTTTCAAACAGAGTGGTTGATGACTGGAACGGTCTCACTGGTCATGTAGTCAGAGCTGAGTCAATAGGGAGGTTTAAAAAAAAGTTTAGATAAGTTCATGGATGGGGATGATAGATGGAATCAGGTAGCTTAAACACACAGGGACTGCCTCTTATAGGCCTGGCGGCCTCTTGCAGCTTCTGTCTTTTCTTATGTTCTTATGTTAAGTGTGTGAATGAACATATAGCCACATCATCACACAGGTTACTTATCTATTCTTTTAAAATCCCGATCCTCATTTTGATACACCTTTGTTTATATAGTAAGAAACCATGTCACCAACTATAATGATGATGGGAATGAGTGATGATGTTTGTAGCAAGAATTTATATATGTACTATATGAAGATTTCTCTGAATATGTTGTAATGAGAATCACATAAGGAAATTGTAAGTTTACCAAGCATCATATTATTTGAGAAAACAAGTGTTGTCAATGTGTGCATGTATATGTATGTATGCATGTATGTACATGATCTGTGTACACATGATTGGCAGAATTATTAGCCACATGTTCATTGATTCAACTTTAAACTACTAAAATGTATAAAAAGGATTCGTTGTATTTGTTTTTTTTAATCTTTCCTATGTTATGAATGAGACAATGACAAAGCCAGAAGCAGCAAAGGTGATCATTCCAGCTCAGTTCAACCAGAGTAACTACTATGATGGATTTAGTCATGTACATTATCTCAAGCTTTTTTATTACTCAGTGAACCAATACTCAAAAGCAACTGCATATAATTCATGAAATGTCAATTATATATGAAGTGTAAAAATAGAAATTGCTAATATTAAGCTTACCTAGTGAAGAAAATTGGAATTTACACACACACACACACACACACACACACACACACACACACACACACACACACACACACACACACACACTTTCCTGGTCTATGGAGTGTGGTATGGTCTCAGTCCTACCTGAAGATCGGCCTATGAGCTCTGAGCTCACACACACACACACACACACACACACACACACACACACACACACACACACACACACACACACGCCCGGTAGCTCAGTGGTTAGAGCGCTGGCTTCACAAGCCAGAGGACCGGGGTTCGATTCCCCGGCCGGGTGGAGATATTTGGGTGTGTCTCCTTTCACGTGTAGCCCCTGTTCACCTAGCAGTGAGTAGGTACGGGATGTAAATCGAGGAGTTGTGACCTTGTTGTCCCGGTGTGTGGTGTGTGCCTGGTCTCAGGCCTATCCGAAGATCGGAAATAATGAGCTCTGAGTTCGTTCCGTAGGGTAACGTCTGGCTGTCTTGTCAGACTGCAGCAGATCAAACAGTGAAACACACACACACATTATGATGGATAAGAGAAAACTTCAAATAATCTGAACTGAAAAAAAAAAAAAAATAAAAAAATAAAATAAAATAAATAAATAAATAAAAAAAAAAAAAAAAAAAAAGTGGTATATGCCTTTATCATCAAGGTACATAATGTTGGGAGTAAATCAAGGTGACAGATTATATATATATATATATATATATATATATATATATATATATATATATATATATATATATATATATATATATATATATATTATGTAAGAGGGAAAACCAGACAAAAGAAAAGAAAAAAAGAAAAGAAAAGGACCACTGAAGTGCCAGTACCTAAAAAAGTTAAATAGAAATACAGTTGGAAGGGTATTCAAAGGAGCCATCTTTTTTTTTTTTTTTTTTTTTTTTTGTCAATTTCAAATTTTGCATGAAGAATGTATGTGTAAATAGATGCATATAGTTTTGTGTGAAGAATGAAAGTTGTCTTAACAGTGCAGGCTGTGACTGCCCCTTTCTGTTGTAAGACAATGAAAACATTAAGTGAAGTCCCAACTGGCTTTAATGATAAGTTCACAGCACTTCCTGAACCAGTGCTATGTTTTTCAAACCACAACAAAGCTTTAGGTATACATGGTCATTCAGTTTGAACAGGAGAGCAGAGGTGGTTCATCACTAACCTGGCATCATTGGAACCTGTAGAGTGCTGCATTAATGGTTTCACCAGATTACAAAGGTTTGCCTCATCCAACAGTTAACCATCTCATCCTACCTTTAAAATGCCCCACAAATCACTACAAGCTGATTAGTAAGTTGGACTGCACTGTACCTACATCACTTTCCACCACTACTAGTATGTAATACTGATACATACTTCACTTCTGAGCAATACTGATAGTAACAGTATGGCCAATACTGTTGCCAAAGAAACTGAGCAACTTTTTCTCTCTATTTCTTTGCATCATAAACTGTTGAAGAAGCAATGCTCTGTAATTTACTAGTAATTTGTGCAGATACATCACTTTCAATTTTTTAAGAAGTTCAATCTTATTTCATGTGGCTAATGTACAGTGTTTGTGCTTAATACAATGAGAGTAATTTCCTTTATTTACTGGAAACATGGCTGGAGCTAAAACAGAACAGTTTTAATGAAAATGGAGAAAACAAGTTAAAATGGCTCCCCTATATATGGTAGTGATTCTACTTCATTATGCAGCAAGTAGTGCCAACAAACAGTAGTGGTGGCAGCTTGGTGGTTTGGTAACCCGGGAAAATTGAAATTGCACTAACTGAAATTAATGCTGGATTAGAGATGGAACCAGATTAGTGATGATGAACCTGAATAACTCAACCTGTATAGCTGGTACAAACTCATTCATTCACACAAAGAAAAATAAAATATCATTTTGAGACCAATCACGCAAAAGTACAGATGTTCATAATGTAGGAGGAGGATAAAGATGAAAAAAGGAGGCATACACTATAGCTGTACAGGGCCTAAGTGCTAATCTCTGTCCCTTACCTCAGCATTGTGACTTATAGGGCTTCAGTTTTCCTTCCCAAAGTTTCTCCAGGAAGACATTTATCAACCAACCCCCCAGAAAAAGAAGAATGAGTAGCTGGGTGAGCTGGATTTGTGCCTAGATGGAATGCCCACTGCAAGGATAAATAATGAAAAGAAATCAAACAAAATTGGATATAAGGCAAATATGGAGAATGGTCAATATACACAATTGCACGTGCACACACACACACACACACACACACACACACACACACACACACACACACACACACACACACACACACACACACACAGACACACACACTAGAGAGGATCCAGCAGACTGCAACAAAGTTGGTTTCAAGTCTGAAAGACCTCTCTTATGAAGATAAATTGTTATGATCGGATCTGATGTCCCTGGAACAAAGAAGAATGAGAGGAGATTTGATGGCAACATTTTGAGTGATAGAAGGAATTGACAAGTATGACAGAGATTTGATAGTGTGTGAAGAGTGATCCACAAGGATGCACAGGAAGAAACCGAAGAAGGGCACATGCAGGAAGGATATGAAGAAATGCAGTTTTCCACAGAGAACTGTTGAAGTTTGGAATGCATTACATAGAGAAGTGACCGAAGCAACAACAGTACACAACTTTAAGATGAAGTTGGATAATTTTTAAATAACAGAGATGGGAAAGCATGAGCATAGTTTTGCTTCTGTATGGTACACACACACACACACACACACACACACACACACACACACACACACACACACACACACACACACACACACACACACAAATATATACACTGTCACTCACACACACATCTCATAGATTGAGAGCAATATCATGACAATCTTGTAGGGAACAACAGAAGTGAGACAACTCAAAACCTTGAATTCCCCAAAACAACACAGAAAAGTCTCCTTGAGAATAATACAGAGAAATTAATTTTGATATATGCCTTTGATGCTTAATGTTACAAGTAAAACTACACTTATTCTGAGCTGGTGATTCATAGCTATGTCATCTTGCATTGGGAAAGCTTTCCTTGTTATGTTTGTTTGCTAACAATTTGAAAACATCACACAACACTCTTCACTGTGCCTCACAGCCACAACTCTCCTGTGGTGCATCAGGCATAATGCTCAGGCAAGGGAATGACAAGTCTTGAATAGCCAAACTTCAAGACACTTTTTTTTTTTTATAAGCATATACCTGACAGATTGTCAAATGGATCATAATCTGAACTTAAAGTATGATAAAACCTATTGTTTTGCTTGAATACCTTTGTGATATGGAATGTACAAACTAATAATACAGTATCATGAGCATGAATGGTACATTTCTTAGGAACCTTTGATCTGAATTTTTAGATCTGTATTAAGCTTTCTGTATCTGATTCCAATTTTTACACTCCACATATCAACCATAATTAAAGTGAATCAAGTAAAAGGAATGTTGAGTTTCATATAAGTTTTCCAATTTCTTGTGAAAAAAAGTTAATTAATTACATTTGGAGGTGAAAACCACATTACCATCAATAAGGCACTGTTCCTCTTATCTATGTGATAGTCAAAGGAGTTGCATTGGTCACAACACAAGATACAATATGTGAATGAAAAGACTCCAGGAGTTACAATAACTGAGATCAGACGAGGCCTCATCATGAAAGGATCTTAAAATGGTAAATGTTAAATCACAGAATCAGTGGCATAATGAAAGATTAATTTACATGGGGCAAAACCTGAAAATGCCACCCCCAAAAGTAATAAAAATGTGAGAATAGGTATAATACACTTATTTATTATGTATACATATACTATGCTATGCATACATGACTTTGAAATCAATATTTTGCACGCCTTCAATTTTACAAAGTCTTAAATAATGGTCTGAACATCAATATTGTCAGTAGCCACACTTGTGCAGCCCTCTGAGAAATGTACCACCTGGGGCATTTGTCCTGCTCGCCCCTCTATCATTACACCACTGCATAGGATACTTCAATAAATGTTAAATATCTATCTATGAATTTACTTGGTTGTGACAAAAAACTATGCTTATATGCATATTCTGCTAGGATTTAAATTCTTGAATATTCCTAGAGTATGAGTATCCATGAAAATTTAGCATGCCATTATGTATACAAATATGAAAACCTTAAACTGGTGAAGAGTGTAAAAGAAAAGAATCATAGACTGCATTTCTGACTAATCTAGTAGGCAACAAAAAGCACAGGAAGCAAGAGTAAGAATATCTTTTGCATTGTATAACAACATAAGACATGTGATGTATTGTGCAGACAATTAATGGAATTTCTACTTATGTGCAATTTCATTGCATTGCACATATGAGTATACTGGCTATATTACTGGATTTTGTTCCTTTATCTATTTGGCTGTAAACCAAGGATTTTCATGACTTGATGTTTGTAGTAAGATCATTCCCTCTGTCCTTGACCACAGTATTTTCTTAACAAT
The DNA here is from genome assembly GCF_017591435.1 of Portunus trituberculatus. NCBI lineage: Eukaryota > Metazoa > Arthropoda > Malacostraca > Decapoda > Portunidae > Portunus > Portunus trituberculatus. Next base: position 27,728,605 of record NC_059296.1, on the reverse strand, counting down.
GTCTTCTTACTCCCTCCAGTCAAGCAGATCATTTCATTATTCACTTCCCAAATTTATGCAACTCCTTGATGAAGTATGCCAGCTTGGGTCAGTGTTTGGTACACATCTTCAAAGAGTATTGCAAAGCAACCATGCAAATGGCAAATACTGCAGTAAATCAAACTTATAGCTCTTGACTGGTTCCTGAATCCTCCCTCTGAAAGTCTATCATGCACTGACCTGAATTTTTATCATGTATTATTGGTTGGTTGCTACATTGTAGTCGTTATGTCTCAACCAGTTTCTGGGATGCAGAAAGATTGTTTTATGATGCACATCCTAAAACTACAATTTTCTCAAGTTTTAGTTTCAAGATACACCAGGTGTAGTCATGTGCAAGTGCAAAATTTATTTAATCAAACCTCTACAATTGACAATCTTTAAATTGTAGAGTATTCATAAAATTGACAATATGTTCATGCACATCACTGATTCTCCTTTCATCACAACATTCAGTTCTCTCCTGTATATCAGTACTTCACATTAAGTGGTATTATTGAACAGCAAAAACACTCAGAAAGGGAAGGTGGCATTCTGGCAGTGGTGTCACAGAAAACAGGTAGCACTGGTAGGCTGTAAGATATTGCTATCATTCACACTCTCTCTGAGATATTCTTTCTTATCTATCTTGCAACTCAACAATACATAGCTAAAGTCTACTCTGGTACTTCTTACTTATTTATATGTCATGTGCTCTAATTCTCAATTCACTCTAGATGCTTCACAGCAACTGTCCGTGAGATTCTTGTTTATATATGTCAGTTAATTTGCCTTTCCATACAATGGCTGCCTTCCTTCCTTGGACTCAATTTTTCAGCATTTACTATCAATTGTAGCAATGTTCACAAACTAAACAACCACAATGGAAGTATTCTTTCCTTTGGGAAATAATTTTTTTTTTCTTTCAACTTCTACCTTATTTTCCTTATTCTTTCCTTTACTTTTTTGTATTTTTTATTAGCCTTTCATGGTGATGATGCTTTCTGTCCAAATACACACACACACACACACACACACACACACACACACACACACACACACACACACACACACACACACACACACACACACACACACACACCGAGGACATGGAAAAAAGCTAATAAAGGACATCTGTCTAAATGACGTGAGAAAATACAGTTTCCCGCATCGTAGCATTGATAAGTGGAATAAACTGAGCAGTGATGTCGTTGACGCGGTGTGTGTCAATCAGATGAAAGAGAGATATGACAGGAATGGACAAGGAGACAGGTCACAGAGAGCTTAGCTCGGGCCCTGTAATACACAAATAGGTAAATACAAATAGGTAAATACACACACACACACACACACACACACACACACACACACACACACACACACACACACACACAATTATTTTACTCCTTGAAGCATTCTCAACTTACTCTTCATTGTGTTGTAAGCTTTCTCTACATCCACACACACATATACACAAACCAAGCCACATGAAACAAGAAAAAGAATTTTGCAGAATGATGCAGAGAAGATGGCCAGAATGATGTCACTGGCAATACAATTTAGTATAACATTGCTGAGAATACCATTTGGGATACATGCTTGAGAGATGCTCAGTAACTAATTTGTCTCACATACAGTGTCACTCTACACTGCAACAAGGAAGTCTGAAATTATGTATGGCTCTAGATTCAGAGAGAGAGAGAGAGAGAGAGAGAGAGAGAGAGAGAGAGAGAGAGAGAGAGAGAGAGAGAGAGAGAGAGAGAGAGAGAGAGAAGAGAGAGAGAGAAGAATTACTATTATAAATTGTATTTTCTAAGTCCACAATGTCTCCCAAGTTTACTCATTTCAACACATATTGGACACATTAGATATAATGCATCTTACAATCAATGACAACTCTGAAAACATGTTTGAGAGATGCAGTATGAAGACCTGTGCAAATGGAGTGAAGTGTGGAATGTTTGAAAATAAATACACTGAGATGGCTTAGTCATACTCTGAAGATAAAAATAAAGGGGTTTGTGTAAAAAAAATAAAGAAAGAAAAATAAATAAATAAAGAAAGAAAGAAAAACAAAAATGAGTGAATCTGAATGTATTAATAGAAGGCAATTCAGAAGGTGGAAGGAACACACGTGTGAAAGAGGTGTTGTTAGAGATGGAGCACTTGAACCAGCAAGAAGTGAAAGCTTGAATAGCATGAGCTGGAGGCTCCTCTACCATGGTCACCTCCTTACAGGATGCTTCTAAGGGGAACAGAGCATCACAAATACACAGGTAGATGTGCATAAAAAACAAAAACAATGATCATGAGTACGAAGGACTGAACACTTCAAGACTCTAGCTTGCACCCTATCCTGTCCTCTGCTGCCAGTAGTGAATCTACTCCATCTTCCAAGGCAAGTGTGCTGCTGAAGCTGCTTGAAGTATCTGCCTCCCTCAGCATTAATGTGCCAAAGAGTGTATATCATGTTGAAAACTAAATCCATCAGTGGTGACCAGCCAAAACTTTTGTATAAGCCACTCAGAGTGTTTCAATGGGTAGGCTGTAAAGTGTTAAAAAGAAAACATCTAAAGCTTGAGAGTGAAGACAGAAGCCACACAATGTGTAACTTCCTTTCAGACTTGGCAGGTGGCTCTAGTGCTGTGCCCACAGGAGCCAACACCTTCTGAAACTTTTCCCCTCCAACAGGAGCTTACTAAAATGTTTGAGACCTGTTGTTGATGTTCTGAACCCCATAACATTTGTTGAGGTGGTGAAAACTCTAAATAGCACGAAGGTTATCACTTCCCCAGAGCCTGATGGACAGACCATTAGGGACATGAAAAGCCTTAGAGTGGAAAAATTCTTTTGGGTTTTCAATTTCTCCATTTTAAGGATCTCCAATCCTACTGCAGGAGAAATAATTTCAATTCCCAAAGTGGCTAGGTCAATGAAACCAGGGCAATTCTGACTGATAATAATCACAAGTCTGCTTCTGAGGCTTTTTCATGAGATTATGGCAGCCCAGCTTATGACAGCCAACTCTCTAACCAGCAAGCAGAAGGGTTTTGTCCCAGAGGAAAGTGCAACTGCAAACCTTTTCCAGGTGCAATAAATCACTAAGAACCACGGTAGCTTCTCCATGAGCTTTATGGACTTCAGAGGCATTCCACTCCATGAGTTTCTTGCAGCCATCAAGCAATGGGTTTTCCATCTGCACCCATTGAGTTCCTTCACAATCTCTACCAGAAAGTCACCACTAACATCACAGGAACCTCCTTTAAACATCAGCAGACCCTACAAGGTGACTTATTACCTCCATACCACTTCAACATCACCTTACACTGGACCCTTCAATCCTTACCAAGAGGTGTTGGGGCATGACTCTCCAGTGAAACCATTACTACATGGCTTACACAACTGACATGGCACTCATAGCATCCACTCTTGGTGGTAACAGGAGCTGGAGTAGCTAGGGTTGGGTGGAGCTAGGGCACAAGAAGTGCATTACAATCCTCTTCGCCAATAGGGTAACTCTTTAGAACTTTTTAAATAATCTTTTAGGTCAGGCAGAGAATATGGAAACAAACTAGCACCTAAACTTTGTAAATTATGATTTGTATGGTTCCATATATAGAATTTCAAACATTCCTATAGTAGTATAGAAAACTAATGCATATTTGTGCTAAGATATATTTCAGGATGCAAACCTTAGAAAACCTCCCCATACTACTATATTAGGTAAGCTAGTCACCAGTCTTCAAGATAGATCAGTTTTATTTTAAAATGAGTAAAATCAAGCAATATGCCAGATCAAATAACACAGTGGATAACAATGCCAAAGGAAACAAACACTACATACCACCAAGGTTATGACTCATACCATCACTATCACTGTACTCATCAGGACCCTCAGCTGTCTTCCACCTTTGTTACTATTACTCAGCGGCTTGGTTCATTACAATAGTACAGTACAAAGTCATGTGTGTCGTGGGGCCTAAAAGAAGATTGTGGCAACTGTAGTGCTAGAGATCACGAATGTGTAATTTACACCGTTTCTTATAGATCACTCAGAAATGGGTGAATTTAAACTCTGTTAAAAATAAGCAATATGTCACAACTGAATACAACTCGCAGATCATATTGATATGTGGGCTCTTGTATCCAGAAAGGGATGATTAAGGAAGTCTTTCAATAAAAATAATAAATAAAAAATCTACAACTAAGAAAATTATAAAGAAATCGATACTGAAAATATTAAGAATATTATTTGTAATGTATGGTGCTGCCCTGACCTTGCTTTCACCCTCTCTCTCACCACTGAAATGTTGCATCTCTTTCTGTCTTTTATTGCTATTTTCAAGCTAACTGCTGTACTGATCTTGCTAACTGCATGCCTCCCCTCCTCCTGCGGCCTCACTGCAGAAGGCTTTCTTCTTCCTCTCACCCCTATTCTGTCCAACTCTCTAATGCAAGAGTTAACCAATACTCTCAATCATTCATACCTTTCACTGGTAAACTCTGGAACTCCCTTCCTGCTTCTGTATTTTCATCTTCCTTTGACTTGACTTCTTTTAAGAGAGAGAGGTGTTGAGACATTTGTCCCTGAATTTTGGCTAACTCCTAAGTCTTTTAGGGAACTGGCAACATAGTAAGCCTTTTTTTTTTTTTTCAATATTCAGTTGCCCTTGGACAGCTGTCCCTCCTACATAAAAAAGTAAAGACAACTCACTCTTA
>NC_059296.1:27676368-27718868 GCF_017591435.1 Portunus trituberculatus | reverse complement strand
AGTCTTCACCACCCTCTCACACATCTTAGCTACCACACTTGTAAGTGACACTGGTCTATAGTTCAATGGGTCTCTCTTGTTACCTGATTTATAGATTGGGACAATGTTAGCTCTTTTCCAGTCTTGGGGCACTACACCTTCCCTTAATGAGGCATCAATTACTTCACAAACTTTTTCTGCCAATTGCTCCTGCATTCTCTTAAAATCCATCCTGATACCCCATCAGGTCCCACAGCTTTTCTCACTTCTAAACTCCCCATCATGTTCTTGATCTCCTCCACAGTTACTTGAAACTCCTTCATAATCCCTTTCTGTTCCATTACCAGTGGTTTGTCAAAAGCAGTCTCCTTTGTGAATACCTTCCGAAAGCATCCATTCATAGCCTCTGCCATTTCCTGGGATCTTCACTGTATACTCCATTTACTTCTAAACTTTCAATACTTTCTCTATTTTTGATGTTGTTGTTCACATGTCTGTAAAAAGCCTTGGTTGGTCTTTACATTTATCAATTATATCCTTTTCTTGTTTCTTTCTTTCTTCTCTTCTAATCAACACATATTCATTTCTTGCTCTTTTGTAACTTTCCCACTGCTTAATCCGTCTTTTCCTTCTCCACCTCTTCCATGCATCCTCTTTTCTTGTTCTAGCCTTTTCACATCTATCGTTAAACCAGTCCTGCTTTCCAACTTCTCTATGTTGTCTTATTGGTACAAATTTTTCTCACCTTCTTTGTATATTTTTATAAATTCCTTCCACTTTTCATTTGCTCCTTAGCACTCTTGAATTTCATCCAATTTGTCTCTTGAAAGAATTTCTTTAGGTTTCCAAAATCTGTCTTGGCATAATTCCATCTTCCCACTTTATATTCTTCATTTCTTCTAGATTTCTCTTCGTCTATCACCTTGAACTCCAAAACTGCATGATCACTCTTTGCTAAAGGGCACTCCACCCTCATCTCCTCAATGACCATTGGCTCTGTACTAAAGACCAAGTCCAGTCTTGACGATGCTCCCTCTCCTCCAAACCTAGTATCTTCTTTGACCCACTGAGTTAACACATTTTCCATTGCCAGTGTCAATAGTGTATTTCCCCATGTTGTCTCTGATCCTTCCATTGACCAGTCCTCCCAACACACCTCTTTACAATTAAAATCTCCCATCATTATAGTTCGTTCACAGCCACCCAACATTTCTTCCAGACATGTTCCTGTATCACTTATCATTTCTTCATATTCCTGTACTGACCATGCATTTGTCTTAGGTGGTACGTACACCACTATGTAGTGCCTCTTTTTCCTTCATTAGTTTCTGCTCTGATCTTTAGCACTTCTGCCTTTCCCATACCTTTTTCACTTGATCCACCTTTATATCTTTTTTAACCAGCAACATCACTCCTCCTCCCATCTTACCTACTCTATTTCTTTTCCAAACGTTATATTTCCCTTCTCCAACCTTCATCAGGTCTTCTCCTCTCTCAGTTTTGTTTCAGTAAGACCCACAATATCTGGGTTCTTGTCCCTCAAGTAATCGTTGAGTTCTAAAATCCCGATATCACTCCATTTATGTTGGAATACATTACATTTCGCTCATATGTAAGTTTCTTTAGTCCTTTCTTGCTGTACTTTTCTGGGTTATGAACCACTTCCTCAGTCTCATATCCAAGATTCTCCAGAAAACTCTTTCTTCTCTCTTCTGTCCTCTCTTCATTTTTTTCAAAGCCTCCTTTCTCAACTCATTTAACATTTCTCTTTCCTTTTCACCGAGATCTCTTCTCAACCAAATCTTCCTTGTTGTTTCCTGCTGGGCTAGCCTCCATGACTTCTCCACCAATTCATCTACATCCTTTTGTGACTTAAGTTTGATTCTTATTGGCCTCATACCTTCTCTTGTGAACTTTCCAATTCTATGGAAGTCCTCTATTTCTTGTACTAGGTCTTTTCCTCCTCCTGCACCACATTAATGATATTATTTATCACCTTTTTATGTTTTTCTCTCTCCATTTTACTCGGTGTCTTATCCTCCTCCACACCAAATATCACCACACATCTCTTTTTGTCTACAGTTTCCTCACCAATGTCTCATTTGACTTAATAACCTTCACCACTTTCTCAGCTATCTTCTCTTCTATGATCTGTTGATCTATAATTTCAGCAAGGCCCAAAGTTTTCTCCCTGACTCTTTGATTTCCTTTTCCAGACTTGCAACTTTGTAATTTACCTCCTTTCTTTCCACTTCCTGACTTTTTTTCCATTCAGCCTGCTTCTCCATCACTTTTCCTAGAGATTCTCCACATTTTTCGCAATTCACTTTAATTAGCTTAACTTCCTCTTTCAGTGCTGCATTTTCCTTCTTCATATCGGCACAGTCTCTCTTTACATTGTCATAACTCGTTTCCAGGCCCTCATACTTTTCAAACAGTTTTTCAATTTTACCTTCTAACTCCAGAATTTTCTTCACATAAGTGCTCTTCTCCATTATTCCTTGAAACCCTGTGAAGTCTGATTCCTCTTTCGAGTTCACGGCCGCCATGTTGCGCAGACGTAAACAAACCAGCTGATGGCTCAAACGCAGGCTACAGTTTATATTTACCTTCACTGGACATTATTTTGCTAATCAACAGTTAACATGACTATATGGAGACGGGACAAACATTACCAGCTCCTTTCCCACCTTGGTTACTCTTAGGTAACTGTAGAATTATAGATGATTGCTCTGGAGCTCAGCGACCACCTCCGCCATCGACGATGTCCCGTGTGTGTGTGTGTGTGTGTGTGTGTGTGTGTGTGTGCATTTATCTAATTGTATTTACTGAGTTGCTAAGCTCTTACTGTTGTCTCCATAACTATTTTTTATCTCATTTATTTTTGCTGAAAGTCATTAATGTTTTTAGTACACACCATTTCACCCTCCAATCCATTCCATGCCTCAATGCTTCTATGAAGAAAGCTAAACTTCTTTGTGTTCCTTCTAAATGTGGTTGCATTTTGTTATCTTCCATGTCTCCTTGTTTCTCATTTATTCTCTGAAAACAGATCTTCCCAATCTAGTTCTTCCATCTTATTCATTAATCTGTGCAGTGCAATAATTTCCACTCTCTCATGTTGTTTGCCTTTTAGGCAAAGAATTCTTTTCTCATCTATATTTGTGCACATTTACTAATCACACTGTAATAGATCATTCATATCTCCCAAATTCAATAACAAACTTGAAGAGATAAACTTTTTTCAAATTAAGTACCATATCTGAAAATTATCTTCAAAAGCTAACTTGGGTACAACAGCCAAGGTGAAATTACAATCTCTATAATCATATCCTATTTGTCAGGCTGAGAACTGCCAAAGAAAGCAAGGCAAGACAAGACTTATCTAATTACACAGAAGAAAATATTGAATAGATATTTTTAGTCCCCTCACCATCTCTCTTTTAGTCATCTTTCATGAAACATAGAGCATACAGGATCAGTTTATTTCAGAGCTAGCTACGGAAAATAAAAGTAGGTGTATCTTTCCCATCACCATCACACAGGGGATATTGCTCAAGATATTATTCTTATGGATAATCATGTAAATTCATGCAAACAAGAGCTATCACAAAGAGGAGCTTCTTAGGGTATCATCGAACTTGAAATACTTTTCTGTTGATGGTTTCAATAATACAATGTATCTTGCCCTTTCCATAAGCATCAGTTCCATAGGCATGACTATCTTCATGGAGCAAATTAATGTCAATTTCCATAGTCAAATACAAAAAACTGCAGAGAATAGCATGTGTATCTGAGGGAAACACACTTTTACAAGATTTCATATCCTTTAAAGATAAGAAATAAGGGATTCACATTCATCATCAGCATATGTTACCCAAAATGTCCTCTAGTCCCTTTCATAAGGTATGTAATAAATGTATGCATCTATCATTGTATTGTACCTTGTGGCATGATACTAAACGCAGGCAATTCTCTTACACAATAGACAACAGCTTGTCACTGGTTTTAAGAACAAGTGTCTTTTCATCTGTTGGGGGAGGTTAGTCCAGATTCTCTCCTTTATAAAATCACCTTCAATAAGTCATAAGCTGTAATATTTAGCCTGCTGCTTCTTACTTTCACTTTCAGGACTGTTAGAGAAAACTCAAGCTTCTCACCTTACATGAAGCATGCACTGCATACAAATTAGAGTAAAGCAGCAATTTCTGGGCTATTCAAGAAAGCCTGTGCTCTACTGCTTGGTCAAACCTTATCTTTGCCCTGGTTTCTGGATACTAAAGGAAAACCACACATGATAGACAAGCTCAAAGATGTGGTCATAAAGAATTCCCACACAACAACAAAACTCAAACAAACTCATCCACAAATCCTAAAGTTGTAGTTTGAACTATTTAGGAGTGGTGTCAGAGGCACCTGCAGTTACTACTTCATGTATACACCAAAAAAAGTATCTTTACCAAGATGAACGTGTCATGTTTAGAATTTATTAAAACATACTAGAACTTTATTGCTGGTCAGTGGAGAACAGTAACGTGGAGTAAAGAGAAATGGTAAACTGCTCACATCAACCCACTGGTGTGAACAAATGTGAATTTCATTCAGTCGTTCATCACTGGCTTACAATAAAAAAATTCCAATTTTATGCCACCAAAATTTAAAGGCCGAGCTGAAGGCTGGTGGAGGGCACACCAAATACTAAATAAAAGTCTAATGTGCAATATTTCTCTAATTATCTCTTCTTACCAAAAGCAGCCTCTCTCTTGCCAAACAGCTTCCATGAAGTTTGACATTATGAGTCATCTTCACCAGTTTTTCTCATCCCCAACAGGTAACTCTGTACCCATGTATAGAGTATGCTTCACATGCATGGGGGGGTTCCACTCATACTATATTTTTAGATAAAGTTGAATCCAAAGTTTTTTGTCTTATCAACACCTCATCTGACTGATTGTCTTCAGCCTCTTTCTCACTGCAGTAGTGATGCATCTCTTGTTATCTACTACTGCCATTTTCATACAAAGTGCTCTTCTGATCTTGCTAACTGCATGCCTTCCCTCCTCAAACAGCCTTGCTGCACTAAACTTCCTTCTTTTTCTCACCCCTATTCTGTCTATTTATCTAATACAAGAGATAACCAGACTCTCAATCTTTCATCCCTTTCTCTAGTAAACTCTGGAACTCTATTTTTTCACCTTCCTATGAGCTAAACTCATTTAAGAAGCAGGTTTCAAAACATTTTTCCCATTCTATCGGCTAACTCTTCTGACCTTGTTAGGAGACCAGCACCTCAGTGGATCTTTTTTTTTTTTTTTTTTTTTCAAATAGCAATTTTTGCTGCTGTTGGCCAATACCCTCCTACTTAAAAAAGATAAACTGGTCTCTTATTTCCAAATCTTTTCAGTCAATAATAAGTGATCCTTAGCAAGTTGCAGTCATTAAGCATCACAAGTCTGTAAGAACTATTTTCACTTAGAATGAATATATTTTGAATGTAAGACTGTCATGAAATTCTTTTTTGCAAATATCATCTATTAAATTATTCCAGCTTACTGACTCTAACTGTTTTAATTACCCAACATTGCTACAGTCCACCAGATATTAATATTAATTATTTCTTGTTTGGGTGCAAAAATGCAATGCACACTGCTGATTAGCTATACAAAATTGGTCACCACCATGATGAGTGAGAGAAACCAAGGAAAAAGCAGCAGTCCAAAATAGAGCAAAAAGAACAAGATGCACAACTAAAACAATCCAGTAAGAACATAAGGTACATATCTTTGCATTCCCAGTGTGTCATAAGAGATGAAAAGGGGGTGAGAACAAAGGGCTTGGAACTCTTTTCCTGCACAAAAAGTATTGCAAAATGATATTTTAAGCATTCATCCAATTATTAGTAAGTTAGGAAAATGTCTAGGAATGACAACAGTGCATGCAGTGTGCCAGCAACTCCTTTTTGCATGTTACTCTGAGCATATGTGCTTAAACTAATCACTCCTAACCTAGTGATATCTCTCAAATTCCATCTGTGGCACATCAAAATTCTACCAATGAACATCTGAGTGAACAATGAGATGCAATGTGTAGCAAAATCATGGTGTCCACATCACTGGTTAAACTTTTGTAATGCCAATATGAGAATACTTCATAAGAAAGAAATACTAATATAGCAATAAAAAAAATAGTAATAATAGCACTGGTATGTTCCTATATTCAAAATCTGTAAAAAAAATTTCAGCACTTACAGACTATTGAAACAATATGATTCACACACACACACACACACACACACACACACACACACACACACACACACGTTTCTTATTTCATTTTCAAGTAATCAGCAAGTACATGGCAAACATAAACAGGAAACAAGTTCAACATCAATCTCCAAAGCAAAAATTATTTCAACATTGTATACATGACAACTGTACAATGTTGTTTTAGAGAACTTGTCATTGAAATAATGAAACACCCACAAACAAAGAAGTTTCAAATAGTATCAGATCACAGCAAAGCTACAGAGATCAATCAGAGAATCCAAACAAATAATTATCAAAACCTTTCCCTCATTCTCACTCCCTTACACAATAATGCCAACTCTTGATGCTATTTCTTCATGACAGGATGAATCTGAAAACCATGGAATTTGAGATCCTCTCTGAAAAAAATCCACGATTTCTTCATGACAGGATGAATCTGAAAATCATGGAATCTGAGATCCTCTCTGAAAAAATCCTATGTAGACACTCATTTATCCCCAAAGAATTCAGGCTTTTCACTGAGAACCTTCACTTGTAATCACTCACTCCCCCATCTTGTTGATCTTTTCTCTCTTCTCTCCCCCTCTAGAGGAGCATTTGGAAGGAACAGCTTACAGAATGAAGCACTAATTTCTCACATAGCAAGGCTTACTATATCATCATCATCAGGATTAAGAGTCCTATCACAATGTATGGCATGCAAAGATTAGACTAAAATTGATTAGGACAATCATTTACAAACTTGATTAGCTTAAGACAAGCACTGTCTTTTGCAGCCTATAAGAAGCACTTCTTTCCTTTTCCTTGTCATCAATTTTCTTTAACAAACATCATACATGTTAACACTTCCAACTATATACTTGAGATACTTTTTTATCTGAATCAACTTATGGGCTACAAAATTCTTAAATTATATACAATAAAAAACATGTAATATTTATACAAAAATAATAACTGAAAGCACTTGGCTATTTCAGTCTTATGAAGGTAAAATATAACAATCAACCTTGTAAGACTTGACATTTAAATCTGAACTGTACATATACAAGTAAATTGTAAAGTGCTGTATGACAATCAACTTATTCCATACTTTACAAAGCATTCAGAACAGTCATATTCACCAAACTTAGAGACAATGAACTTGGGGTCTTCTCCAAAAACTTGATTAAAAGTTATTCATTCTAAGTCACTTGGTGATCTTAACAATTAAACTTTGCCCCTAAACTGAAATCTAGCCAATATTGAATATGCATATTTCTATGAAAATATATCACTAATGCTCCCTTCTCATTTTTATATGGAACATTGATAAGAAAACCTGCATTCCTTGCAGTTCTTGTGCCTCTTATTACCTTTAAATAACTCCTAGCCACCATTTCTCCTCTATTACTCACACATGCTTAAGACACTCCACATATAAGTCATGGTAACCTTCACAAAATATAAATATAAAATAAACATTTACACATAACTTCATACTTCAGTATAATCGCTTAAATTTAAATATCACTTCAAAACTTTTTTGGCACTGTTATTTATTAAATGTATATAGTACAGTAACTTGTGTAAATTACTGTGAGCAATTTTGTTGAAATCTAATGTCATAATGGTTAGCTTACCTTAGGATACATTTTTACAATATCCATAAAGTAAAAAAGAAAAAATAATGCAGTATATGAATACACTAATTTTAATCTGAAATTTTCAAATAAACACAAATTCTACCATAATAACACCTGAGGAACTAACAGAATAACTTTGTCTCCAGCCATACAGTTAACTACTGAGCTGAGACCTTACTTGTTTGTGAAGTGTCTAGACTTCCATCCTCATGCAGGGCTTCCCCATCCCCCTCCTCTATGTCACCTCTTGAGTGGGAGACAAATCTTCGACGTGCTTGAGACACCAGTGCAGACTTTCGCTGAGCCAGCATTTGCTCTCTCTCTCTTGGGGATTTGCTAAACCGACCACCAGTTCCAAAGGACCCAACCGGTGACCAACTTCTGTCAGGAAAGAAAACTTACATTAGATAAATGACAACTTATTGCTTCACTTTTTAATTATTTTCCCTCAGATTTCACATCTCTAATTTAGACCCTTTGAAAACCAGTCAATGGAAATCAATGTCCAATGATACTAAATTTACTCTTTTTCCAATCTTTTGGTATTTTTTCCTTCACTCAGGGAGGCATTCATTAAGTATTGCAATTTGCCTACAAGATGTTCACTACACTCTTTAAGATCCATCTTGATACTCCATCTGATCCCTGCAGTCTTCCTTACATTGAGTTTATTTAAGCTTCCCTCAACCTCCTGTACTGTCAGCTGTATCTTTTACATAACTCTTCCTCCCTCCTGGCTTTAGAGTGGTGCAAGTTTCTCTTCACCTTGTGCAAGCTGTTATTCATCACCTCCACCATCTCCTCTGGATCCTCATATGTTGCTCCAACCATTTTAAGTTTATCAATACTCATTTTTTCCCTAAAATATCTGTAGAAGAGTTTGGGATGGTCTTTGCACTTGTCAATCACATTTTTTTCATATTTCTTTTTTGTTCTCCTTGAATCTTTGTGTACTCATTCCTTGCCTGTATGAACCCATTCTGTGAGATAAACCTGGATTGTCAGAGATGCTGCTCATAATCAACTGGTGATGAAGTGGTGAGGACACTAATGGATTTCCTAATCAATGGGTGTGTCTGTTATTTAATCTTAGATAACAAGGAATAAGAATCCATGGTGATAAGGGGGAAAGATGGACACTGAGATTATAAGGGAACGACTATGAAGACTCACTTTTCAATCACTCAGCAACAAAACAGCAAAGGTGGAAATCTGTTCATATAGAAAAATGCAACTGTCACCCAGCAGCAGCTGAAACTGCCACAAATTGTGCATAGATGAGACACAAATCTTTGTTAATTGTATTATACTTGTGTAAATGTGTTGGTGAATTCAGCCATCTTAGAATCTGAGTTACCCATAGATTATTACAAACTGGTACAATGCCCATCCTTTGAGAGAGACATACACAGCAGGAAAACAATATCACAGTATTTCATACTGCCCAGGTTTAAAGTCACTATTTATAAGGATACAAAAGCAATTCATAATGAGAGATCTATCACATAAGTTTGTAAATATCTAAATGACTGTCATGTTAATCTTACCCATCAGAATCTGTGTCACTGGAATCTTCACAGGAACTGCTGCTGGTCTTTAAAGAGAGCTCAGGCAAACATGACTTATTCTGCAGGAGTGGCAGTGCATCCTGAAAGTGTTCTTCTTCTTCAATAACATCCTCATCCACATTTGACTGAGGGCTATTTTCAGCTTCTTCATGTGTGCCATCATATAAAGAACTGAAAGTTGATACACACTGATAATATGATTAATTCTATCACTGTTAATAATTACTCCATCATAATCACATGACAATGCCATATAAACAATGAAATTAACTTTGAATAAAGGTGAATGCAGTGAATATACAGAACTACTTTGGAAAGTTATTGAACACGTCTTGGTAAAGTGATGAAAACAAAAAGAGAGGGTTAGAGAGAACAGAGGAGGTAATCTGTGATTAGCAATGTGACTTTAAAAGAAGATGAGATATGCAGACCAGCAGCACATATTTGCTATTAGATTGATGTGCTTTAAGTAAGGAACATGATTTATTCAGATATTTTGATAAAGCATACATGAAATATAAGATAGGGATGAGTTGAAGACCGTTTTGAGCAAATGGGTCGGACGGAAGACTTTTCTTATCTGCACATCAAAGCAGGTGTTCTAGTAGACAGTGGGCAGAGTGGTCTCCTAGTTCAAAAGAGCAAACTTAGTAATATTTAATGCCTCAAAAACTCAATTTCTCCATCTATCAACTCAACACACCCTTCCAAACAACTATCCCCTCTTCTTCAATGACATTAAACTGTCCCCTCTCTTTTACACTGAACATCCACAGTTTGTCCTTTCCTTATACTGGAAACTTCACATCTCATCTCTAAGCAAAATAGCTTTCATGGAGTTAAGTATTCTGAGTCGTTTCCATTAGTTATTCTCACGTATTATATCCCTCTCAATCTTCCACCCTTCCTGTCTTTCATAAATACAATTGTATGTTCTTCCTTCACATTATTCATGTTTCACATGATAACCTTGAATGCTGCATATTCAGAATCTAAATGAAAAACGTTTTCAATTTACATGATTGCATTTAAAGTGAGTAGACAGTGACATGGCAGTCACTAAACACTGATCTTGTGAATAAAATGTATGCAAACACTTTTCACATTCTGCATGAGATTCAGCTGTCAAAGGAAGGATAGTTTTATAAAGTTTTTGACATTTAGCATCAGTCTCCAAGGGATAAACAACTCACATCTATCTCCTGAAGCTTGATCCTCTTCCTCTGACTCAGTACAACTTATGATCTTTTTAGTCAGGCTACTTTAAAGTCAGGGCTAAGCACTTCCATCAATCTGATATCTCAAACCTTATCTACAGAAGAGACATATCACTCCATATTAAGTGTTACCACCAACAAAAATTCAGAAATAGCATGACATTTAAGAAAATACAAAATCTAATAGTACAATATGAATGCTAGATGGACAAAATATCCATAATTAAGGATATCAACATACCTGTGACTATTATGAGAGGTGAACATTGGTGGAGGATTAACCAAGCGCTGTTCTAAAATGTTGTCAATTGTAACTTCTAAGGAATGGGTGTGTCTCAAATCCTCCAAAATATGTGAATAAGAAACATCAGGAAACATCTGCTGCACCTGAAAAATATTTCAGAATTTTCTTCTCCATTCTTTTTTTTAATTAAGCTTCTGACCACTTTGCTATAAAGAAAAAATGAAATGACAAAACATTAGCAAAAAGAAAATGAACCTACCACTGAATGAAATATATGCTTGTATCAAGTAACATGTGACTCCAAACCTGTCTAGCAAGCCCATCCAATTGGGATGTTGATGCAGGTTGTGCACTGGCTTGCTGGTGTCGGGGGAGCTGTGTGTGGCTCTGCTCAACACTAAAACTAGGCAGCCAGGAGACATAGCGCCACCCTGGAGTGCCAGAACCTTCAGGTGCAGCAGGAGATGGGAAGGGACTCCCTGCCCCATGTGCATCATTGACTCTGTTGTCTTGTCCCAGACCATTCTCTTCCACAGTGGGCAGCAAGCCATCCAACAATGATGCAGTCTCATTCTGTTTGACCAAACAATAACTTCTTTAATAATAGCTCAATATGAACATTAATGTATACATGGTTAAAATTAATGAGCTGGCACAATCTTGTAAGGGATAAATTGACATTACTGGTGCAATACTAATTTTCAGTGCAACTATTCAAATTTAACAAGTGAAAATTCATCTCTAATACATCACTCCCTCCAGGCATACTGTGCAAGGAGGTGGCAAAGCAGCCTTTACTTTTTCCTATCAACACACCCCTTTCTTGGTTGTCCAGGTATGCTGTCTCTTTTCATGCCTCCTTTGCATAAGAGCTTCTTTACCTTATCCTTTAGACTTCTAAGTGACCTTCCTCTCCTTCAATATCATGTGCAAACATTTTTATTACAAACTCTTCACTCTCCATTTTCTCAATATGGTAAAACTCCTCAATGTATTTTCTATGTCACTCTACCATTTTACACTTCACTCTATCACACATGTATTCAAACTGCATCTCTTATACATATCCTCACTATTCTCATCCTACTATTCTGTCACTCATCCTTCTTCCTTTGAGATAACTCATTTTCATATCATACACTCTTTGCTGCAGTGCACTATTCCATATCTGAATATATGATGCATATGCCAATACTGGCAGGAAAATGTAAGGACTCAAACATCAGACTCATTTCTATTTTCTATAGCTAAGCTTTGCATATGATATCCCAATCCTTTGCCTTTCTATCTCATTTCTCCATCCATCTCATCATGTTTACATATCACCATCCCAAGATACTTAAATTCATTCACCTCCTTCATTCTCTTTTCTCCCACCAAATCTCATACATTGCTGCGCCTGACACATTCAGCTTGCAAGGCAGACTAAAATCACACTAATATCTTTGCCCACAAAAAAATAAAATAAAATAAAATAAATAATTAAGTAAATAAATGAAATAGGTAAATAAATAAATAAAAAACAATAAAATAGATAAATAAAAATATAATAATAAGAATAAATAAATAAATAAATAAACAAAACAATAAATTAATAAAAGTGATAATCTCCATGCATACAATATCAGCCTTTGTCACTCTATATTGTGTTAGATATTACAAACACCCATTTTTACACAAATTAACACAATGAATTAACAGCCTCATCTGACCAGCAAAAAGCTCAACAGTTTGCATGTATATCAATGAGCTGAAATAAAAAGGATTGATCTGGTAACATGAATTTCCTTATACTCACAGGCTCAGGTTTATGTAACTTGTGCCTACATGTCGGACATGAGAGATCTTGGTGTAGCCAGGCCAGTAGGCAGGATGCATGAAAGACGTGGGAGCAAGGCAGGCAACGGCCAGTTTCCTGATGCTCCCAGCAGATGGCACATGTGCTGTCCTCAGCTAAGATGTCTGCACCACTCACCTCAGGGTACCTTGCATAAAGAAATTATTGAGCATTTCAATCCATCCCTAATACTTGCAATATAATATACTCAAACTGAAAGAAACAAAGAAATCATAAACTATATTAAATGTATTTCACTGTGAAATATACCATTAAAAAAATTTCATGAATATATCAAGTTTTAATGATTACTCATTACAATGATTCAGTGTAAGCAAAGGCATATTACTGTAATCATTGTAACATTAATGCCTTCTCTTTCATACTTTTTAAAATTTATTTCCTTACTTACTTAAAAAAAAAACCTTACACAAATCACAAGGCTATACTAGTAAAATAAATGTGAATATCACAACTAGCTACTTAACACATATAAGGAGACCAACATTGCTTTCTACTTAACACTGTTTTTTATTTTGCATGTATGATGATGCATATCACCAAAATTACATAGTATGTATAAATCAAGTTATTGTAGACAAAAACATGAAAATAAGAGTCCTTCTAATATATTTAGAACAGACAAATGTATGTCATAATAATTTTCACTATAATGAATCCTCTTCAGACCTATCTAATACTGAGAGCAAAAAAATCCAACACTAAGAAGTAGAAAGATGCTCACATATTCATGAGCTGAAGCACACGCAGGTAATTCCGATGAGACTTGACTTTGTGCTGGAGCTGGTAGAAAAGGAGCCGCAACTGCATGCATATCACTAGAGATGCCATAGTGAGGAACATGTTACCCCACACCAGCATGTGAATGTGATGGACCATGTCAATCACCAACTCACTCAGTTCGAACACCAGCTCAGTAAAGTACACATAACGTCCTGAGGAGGCAAGCACAAAGTTAGACCATGCTCTTTTTTTTTTTTTTTCTACATAGAGATGAAAAAAAATCACTGAGGATCAATTTACTTTAGCATCCACCTCTTGGAAATTATATATTCAGCATATGACTGAGCACCTATTCTGCTGAAAAATTTAAACATTCAGTGTTTCTTACCACGTTTCTCCCACAAGCCTTCATGGGTGACGTCCCAGAGGTAGATACAGTAGCGGGTGATTACATACAGAGTTCGGACAATCAGGAGTATACACTGCAATGCAGAGAAACGTTTATAAATCTTAAACATCTCATCAAATGTCTACTTCATAATGCAAAAGATGAAATAAAATACACCATATAAACAATAAATTAATAATATAAAGAATAAATTAATAAACAATAAATGCAAAAATAAATAAATACAACATGATAAAGGTCACAGTCTTCATAGAATCAGTAAAGAGGATGGTATCATCATAACATGGATACAATCAACATATAGATGCAAACAGTTAGAAGACAGAATACCACAATCAAATGTTTAACACTCAGTTTTCACTCTACATTATTTATCCAAAGCGTACAGAGCTGAAGCAAACCTCAAGCTGCTGTGTCAACATTCACTTTTATCTAAATCACTTTGAGCCAAGTTGTTTCTGCTGTATAGACTATTTTTACTTCCAAACTATTACAAATACTGGTAATCATGTATATCATGAAATAAAAACCAAAAATACAAATTTCTATTCAAGAAAAAGTAAACAGCTATCCATAAATTCAATCACATAACCAAAATTTTGTTTCCTCATGTCCAGCAATGGAGTTGGTGTGAGAGTTTTGTGCACAAGTTTTTTTAAGTAAAAACATATTCCATAACCATATTAAGTATGATTATGCACTTTACGGGGGAAATTCAGTCGATTTGGGCCAGACCTTTAAATGCCTGAGCTTGTGCCACGCCCCCTTTATCTCTTAAGCTTTGATTTTCTTGTAACTCTTTTGTTTGTTTGTTTTTTACTGTTTTCTTAATTTGTTTTTTGATGAAGTGGTGCAATAGTTTGGAGGAACCTGTGACTTTGAGGGAAAGCCAGCAATGCTGCCACATTCACCACCCAGGCCCCCACCCCACAGTGCGATCTCCATCAACTTGTCATGCGCTTTTTTGGTCTCCTTCAATTGACAATGCCACATGTAAGTCCTAAAAGAAAGGTGAAGAGTGAAATAAGTCGCTAGATTGCCTCGAAAAGGTGGAGGACAGAGGGACACGTGAATCAGCCGCTTCATCTTCCTCCAATCTCCACATAAACATGTGTCTGGAGCAAGCTACAGAAAGCCTATTACCACAAGAGGAGAGGCAGGCCTACCAAACAAGTGATGGTTCTCTGGTAGTGATATCATTGGAAAGGCTACAAAAATTGATCAATCTTATGAAGTGCGAATGTGGAAAGTTACCTCAGAAATAACAAGTAGTAACTTCAAAATAAGTTCTACCTGGCCACAATGAGGCGGGTTGGCTCCAGAAATACCAGAGAATATGTTATTTTCATAATGGGTATATATATATAACATATCAGTAATATGTTATAAAATCATATTAATATGATAAAAACAGGGGACCAGGAGCTAGAAGCATACTAGGACAAGTGAGAACTCACCTTGTGTTGGTACTTTTCAGATGATATCCATGGCTTCAAACTATCTAAACAACTACTACCAACCTCCAAGAATATGTCAAAGGATTATGTGAGTAAATATTTGGTCTTTGTGAGTTATATGGCAATATTGAAGATGCATATATTGTTAAATAACTTTTTCAGTAATTAACCAATTTTAACCAATTTTTAAAATTCTTGCAGCAAAATTATCATCAACCTCACCTTTACAAATGCTACCATGGTCATGATCAAATTCCTTCAATTAAATTCAAGGCAGATTTTTTAACTCAAAATATTTAATAAAGAAAAATATTATCTTGTAGTGTGCTGAAATTGTTATAACTTAGTTTATATGTACACAAATGGTTACATTTGTTGGTTGTTATGTCTTTTACATGTGATCAAGAGGAAATTGCCAGACTACTATTAGTTATGATTTTATAGCATGAATTTGAATATCTTTTTCATTGCCAAAAAATAACTTTTGCACAAAAACCACTAGAGGTATCTATATCATATTTGTGGTATAAAAGCTATACATATTAGTACACTTTGTGTATACATATTATTCAATAAGGTGAAAATAATAAGGATAGGAGAGCCAAAAAACCAATACCGCATCATGAAAACCGAATTTCGCACTTAACAAAATGTCTTGGGTGGAAGATCACAGGTTATGGTGGTAACAATCAACTTTTCTTTAAAACTATGCATAGATCTTTTTCAACAGATAAGAAAATCATTATAAAATCAATAAATATAAAGAATTTGTAGTTCTAGTTCATGTTTTAATATCTGCTTTAAATGCTTTGATTCCCTTAAACTTAACTTGGAAACACATACTGAAATATTTAAACTTAACTTGGAAACACATACTGAAATATTTAAACTTAACTTGGAAACACATACAGAAATATTTAAACTTAACTTGGAAACACATACTGAAATATTTAAACTTAACTTGAAAACACACACAGAAATACTTAAACTTAACTTGAAAATACACACTGAAATATTCAAACTTAACTTGGAAACACACACTAAAATATTTAAACTTAACTTGAAAACACACACTGAAATATTTAAACTTAACTTGGAAACACACATTGAAATATTTAAACTTAACTTGGAAGGACACACTGAAATATTTAAACTTAACTTGGAAACACACACTGAAATATTCTTCAAGCAAGCTCAACTCTCACCTCAGCAACCATAAAGGCAAAGGTATTGAAGCCAGAGTGACAGCCAACCACCACACATATGAAGAGACAAAATGTGGCTATGGTGAGGATGATGCTGAGGAGACCCAACAGACGGATGTGTGTGCGGCGCGGGGTGGTGGCTGAGAAGGACAACTGATTCATTGGGAAAAGAGGAAACATTGGTTACTTTCAATTTAGTAGTAGTAGTTGAACATCCCAAAATGTATCTTATTCAGTATAAAGAAGGTGGCCAGACAAACCACAAAATGCCTAACAAAGTTTTCATTATTCCTTGACTCCAGCTTTAGGTCATCAACAAGTTAACTGTAGCAGTTCTCAAACATTTCTCAGTAGTGGCACCATGAGCTCATGCAACCCTTTCTGTGGTAGCCCTCACTTGTGCAACCCTTCTTGTGACATCCTTCACTAATATAACCTTCCTTACACTAATTAAATTCCTAGAATACAAATACACCTATTTATATTACTGAAAACAATAATTAAAAATCATCACTCATATGCAGATCAAAATAACACCCAGTACATGCCCAAATATGCAAACACTGAACTCATCAGCAAATTTACCATTATTTTAACTTCAGATTTACAAGTCCAGATCTGGTAGGAAAACTACTAAATTGGCAAGGCTGAGAACATATTCATCAAATCAGCTGACAAAAAGAAACATTAGAGCAAGTAACTTTGTACGATAATCATTGTAGGCATAATTCTGCAAATGGTATTTTACAAATGTACATTGAGACTAACTATCTGAGACAAAATTCATGATAAGCTTGAGGCACTCCATGGTACCAAAATACAATCTGGCAAATACTTTCCTAGAAACTAATTTTCCAATTACAAAAAATCTATCTTAAAACCCCATTAATGAATCACCAGGAAGCCTTGCTATTATGTGTTTATGGACACCAGTCACATTACTTTAATTTTGGTGCTGCCATCACTGAAGGGAGTGTTTTACCTCTTGGTAACAAAATTCCAGTGATAATGAGTATCTCGTCATGACAGAAGAGATATACAAAATGGAGAAAGTCAGAAAATTATATTGTGGATTTTAGTGATTTGATACATTACAATATTAATCCCTGTTTGATATATATTCCTCGACTTTAAATCTCTTTTACTACCATTTCAGCAGCTTTTATAACTATTGCAACTGATGTGTACTAATACAAAGACCTTGATTGAATTAGATGAAAGTCTACACTATCCATGGGTTACTTCCACCCTCTTGGTTGTTGAGTGCTGTGGCATGGGAGTAAGGGAGGAAAGGAGGTGGGTTGGATGAACTGTTGTATCTTGGCACTCAATATATAACATATTCATAGATAACTTTCCTCTTCTATCTCACATTATTTCTGTGTAAAATATACATAATTATTGAATCCACAAGTAGTTTAAGAATGAGGACACATTTTATTGTCATATCAGTAATAAATGAATAAACCACAAAATTTGATTTTCTAATTTGCTGTCATTGATTAACTATGTTCCCTATCTAGTTGTAAAGATTGCATTTTAATTGTAGATAGATAATGAAAAAACAAATTCCTCTCTTGGGAGCAAAGAGAAGATAAGTAAATATTTTCTGGAGGAGGAGGAGGAGGAGGAAGGGAAATAATGGCAATGAGGTAAAACACACACACACACACACACACACACACACACACACACACACACACACACACACACACACATATATATATATATATATATATATATATATATATATATATATATATATATATATATATATATATATATATATATAGAGAGAGAGAGAGAGAGAGAGAGAGAGAGAGAGAGAGAGAGAGAGAGAGAGAGAGAGAGAGAGAGAGAGAGAGAGAGAGAGAGAGAGAGAGAGAGAGAGAGAGAGAGAGAGAGAGAGAGAGAGAGAGAGAGAGGAACAATGAAACCACTAAAGGAACTCACGTATTCAAAGCGATCTTTGCAGAGCTGTGCAAGGAGATGCAGGAACCCCAAGACACTGAACCAGGAACACCACAGAACAACTTCATCCATGGCTTGGACATTCATCACACCAAAGACAAAAATAAATTTGTAAAATACAAAATTCCAAAACTTGTCCTTGATGTGCTGCTGCTCTGAGACACGCAGCTCCCCAAACACCAGGCGCTGGATGAGGGTGCCAAGCAGGATGAGGACACAGTATGCTATGTTGATTAGAGTCTGTGGAGGATGCAGCTTGAGTCAGTCTTTGTTTGTCATTGAGAGAAATACATTTCCTGTAATACATGTTTACAACAAAATTATCACAATAACTATTTAATAATATCTATTAAAGAAAATCATTAAAACCTTAGTGTTAGTGTGATTTATCAGGGTGAAAGAGGATTAAAGGAAATAAAGCACATATTCAGGTACAGCCTATGTCTTACACTAACTGACATTAACTTATCATGAAGAAGAGATTTTGGCATAGTCACTTAACCAGTAACTCAGAAGTTACTGGATCTAGCCTAGTGATGCTTCAGAAAAAAAAAATGTTGAAACTTGTAAGTATGAATTATGTATGAGTATTATATATATATATATATATATATATATATATATATATATATATATATATATATATATATATATATATATATATATATATATATATATATATATATATATATATATATATATATATATATATATATATATATATATATATATATATATATATATATATATATATATATATATATATATATATATATATATATATATATATATATATATATATATATATATATATATATATATATATATATATATATATATATATATATATATATATATATATATATATATATATATATATATATATATATATATATATATATATATATATATATATATATATATATATATATATATATATATATATATATATATATATATATATATATATATATATATATATATATATATATATAAAAAAAAAGCACATGGCATGGCCAATATATTTTCCCTTCATGCTATACCTCTGTCAGTCATCTTGAATATCAAACACAAGTTTTAGGCTGCTTTTCTGCTGTTTTTTTTTTTTTTTTTTTTTTTTTTACAAAAGTTGCAGTTTCGGGGCTGGTTTTGTGACTGGATCCACAGGAACACAGCCTGTAACTTGGCAACTCTGAGTCACAGCTTGTTCACTTTACTTGACTCTTAAATGTCAGTCAGGTGCTGTTTACTTAAGAGTCTCTTGAATATGTTGGAGTCATTCCACACACAGTGTTTGCTATCATTCCATACCCTGCACTTTCTTTAGAATTATATGTGCCCCACTAGCACAGCATCCAGGGTCTTTGTGAGCTCATTTGTTATCCTCATTATCTGAGATGAAGAGTGACTGACTATAATGCTACAAGCAATCCTGCATACATAATAAGATGAGAAGCAAAATAAATAAAACACAAGTGATATATGAAAACAATAATGCCAAATAATAACAATAACAATAATAATAATAATAATAGAAGAAAATTAATTCACAATACAGTATAAACATACTAATATGCTAAAATAAATGCTGCTATACTTGTGTGTAGAGCAAGTGAGTGCACACTCCAGCAGTTGTAAAATTGAAGCATCACCAACTATATAGTAGGCAAGGGGAAACAAAGAAGAAACATCGTAAAAGTGAAACATTGTATAATGAAGAATTGTATAGTGGGGAAGACCTGTGTGTGTGTTATTCACCACAGTCATCTGCTGGTCACCCAGCCAGCCCTTCCCCTACGGAAAGAGCTCAAAGCTCATGCTGACCGATCTTTGGGTTAGACTGAGATCACATCACATGCCACACACCAAGATAGTGGGGCCACAACCCCTCGAGTTACATCCCTATCTATTTACTGCAAGGCGAACATGGGCTACACATTAAGAAGCTCACCCATTTGCCTCACTGCGCCCAGGACTCAAACCTGGGCCCTCTCAGTTGTGAGCCGAGTGTGCTAACCACTACACTACATGGTGTGTGTATGTGTAATTCACCTTTACCTCGGTCACCTGCTGGTCACCCAGCCAGTCTTCCCCATTATGGAGCAAGCTCAGAGCTCATAAACCAATCTTCGGGTAGGACTGAGACCACAACACACTCCACACACCAGGAAAGTGAGGCCACAACCCTTCGAGTTACATCCCGTACCTATTTACTGCTAGGTGAACAGGAGCCACACAGTAAGAGGCTTGCCCATTTGCCTCGCCGCTTCCCGGGACTCGAACCCAGCCCTCTCGAGTGTGTGTGTGTGTGTGTGTGTGTGTGTGTGTGTGTGTGTGTGTGTGTGTGTGTGTGTGTGTGTGTGTGTGTGTGTGTGTGTGTGTGTGTGTGTGTGTGTGTGTGTGTGTGTGTGTATTTACCTAGTTTTACCTAGTTGTATTGTACAGGGTTCGAGCGGGGCTCATAGTGTCCTGTCTCCATATCTCCATTTATCTAATTTTTCTTTAAAGTTATGCACACTATGTGCTGCAACAATTCCATTATCCAATGCATTCCATTTTTCCAACATTCTGTGTGGAAAACTGTATTTTCCAACATCCTTCACACACTGCCTCATCCTGATGTGTGTGTGTGTGTGTGTGTGTGTGTATTTACTTAGTTTTTTTTTTTTTATACCATGTGGGCTTTTCACGGGAATTTATGGGCTAAAGGGGATACTTTTTAGGGTACCTCCTATCTTAAAGCCCACCTGCTAGGAAACCGTTGCCCCGAGTGAGGAAACCCAACCTACACTCAGACGTGGACAGGATTCGAACCCGTGCGCTTGGAGACCTCTAGGATCCCAAAGCACGCATGGTTCCACTGTACCACGGCGGCTAGTTGTACATATTGTACAGGGTTCAAGTGGGGCTCATAGTGTCATGTCTCCATATCTCCATTTATCTAGTTTTTCTTTAAAGTTATGCACACTATGCGCTGTAACAATTCCATTATCCAATGCATTCCATTTCTCCACCGTTCTGTGTGGAAAACTGTATTTTCAAATATCCTTCACACACTGCCTTATCCTGATCTTCTTTTCATGTCCTCTTGTCCTTCCATCAACAGCACCAGGTCTTCTTTGTCTATTTTTCAATATAATTTACTATCTTGTACATTGTTATCAGGTCCCTCCATTCTCTTCTATCTTGTAAGGTTGGCAGTCCCATTTCCTTCAGTCGTTCTTCATATGTGAGGTCCTTTAATTCCTGCACCATCTTAGTAGCAATCTTCTGTATCCTTTCCAATTTTCTTATATCCTTTTTAGAGCTTGGAGACCATACCACTGCTGCATATTCCAGCCTTGGGCGTATCACGCTTGTGATGATTTTTTTTCATCATATGTTTATCCATGTAATGAAATGCCACTCTTATATTAGTCAACATCTTATATGATAGTCCAAATATTTTGCTTATGTGTTTATCAGGGCTCAGATTTTCTTGTATGATCACTCCAAGATCTTTTTCCTCTTTAGTCTTCATTATTTGCTCCTCCCATCAAATAGTTCCATGCTCTTACTCTTTCCTAGTTCCATTATGTGGCATTTCTTGGCATTAAACTCCAACTTCCACTTCCTACTCCATTCATAGATCTTGTTTAAATCTTCCTGCAACAGCAGACAATCCTTTCTAGTTTTGATAACTCTTAGCAACTTTGCATCATCAGCGAATAAATTTATATAACTGCTTATCCCAATGTGAATGTCGTTTACATAAACTTGAAACATAATGGGGGCTAACACTGACTCTTGTGGCACTTCACTAGTTACTTTACCCCAAGATGAGTATGTATCTCTAATCACAGTTCTCATTTCCCTATCCTTCAAATAATCTCTTGGCCATTCGAGCAAGGTTCCACGTAGTCCTCCTATATACTCTAGTTTCCAAAGAAATCTTCTGTGCAGGACTTTATCAAAAGCCTTTTTGATGTCCAGGTATACTGTGTCTACCCATCCATCTCTGTTTTCAAGTCCTTCAATAACTCTCAAGTAGAAGCTTAGCAAGTTAGATACACATGATTGTCCTGTCCTGAACCCAAATTGTCTGTTCGATATGACTTGCTCCTCTTCTAGAAATTTAACCCATTTTTCTTTGATAATTATTTCACCTAACTTCCCTACGACACTTGTAAGTGACACTGGTCTGTAGTTTAGTGGTTAAGTTGCCTTTCCTCCTTATATATCATTATTACGTTGGCTCTCTTCCACTCTAGTGGAACTTTCCCTTCATTTATTGAACTTTTAATTATTTCCCAAATTGGTTCCAGTAATTGCTCTTTACATTCTTTTAACACCCAGCCTGATACACCCTCTGGCCCCATTGCTTTTCTGACCTCCAACGTATCCAGTAATCTTCCATATCTTGTTTGTGCACTGCAATTTCCTGTAATCCTTGGCAATTCAATGTCCTATTAGGTTCTGTGAAATCATCATCTGCAGTGAGTACCGTTTTGAAGCTCTTATTCATTATTTCACACATTTCCTTCTCTGTTTGGTATGTCTTCCCTTCTTTAATTATTTAATTGTTTCCTTATTCTTTGTTTTGCCATTCATAAACTTGTAGAAAAGTTTGGGTTCATCCTTGCTTTTATCCACTACATGTGTGTGTGTAATTCACCTCAGTCGTCTGCTGGTCACCCAGCCAGTCTTCCCCATTACGGAGTGAGCTCAGAGCTCATAGACCGATCTTTGGGTAGGACTGAGACCACATCACACACACACACAGACGAGACCACAACCCCTCGAGTTACCTCCTGTACCTATTCACTGCTAGGTGAACTGGGGCCACACATTAAGAGGCTTGCCCATTTGCCTCGCCACTTACTTGAACCCTACCCTCTCACTGTGAGTTGAGCATGCTAACCACTACACTTTGTGTGTGTGTGTGTGTGTGTGTGTGTGTGTGTGTGTGTGAGTGTGTATGTGTGTGTGTGTAATTCACTGTTTGATCTGCTGCAGTCTCTGAGACAGCCAGACTTACCCTCATACAGCTCAGAGCTCATTATTTCCGATCTTATAGGTCTGAGACCAGGCACACACACACACAGGACAACAAGGTCACAACTCCTCGATTTACATCCCGTACCTACTCACTGCTAGGTGAACAGGGCTACACGTGAAAGGAGACACACCCAAATATCTCCACCACCGGGAATCGAACCCGGTTATCTCTTTGTAATCCAGCTCTAACCACTGAGCTACCGGTGTGTGTGTGTGTGTGTGTGTGTGTGTGTGTGTGTGTGTGTGTGTGTGTGTGTGTGTGTGTGTGTGTGTGTGTGTGTGTGTGTGTGTACCTAATTGTAACATACGGGAAAAGAGCTATGCTCGTGTTGTCCCGTCTCCATATCTATTAATGTCCAGCTTTTCTTAAAATCATGAATATTCCTTGCGTTGACCACTTCCACGTCTAAACTATTCCATGCTTCCACCCTTCTATGAGGAAGCTATATTTTTCACATCTCTCCTATAAGTGGCCATTTTAGTTTTTCCCATGCCCTCTCGACATTCTTCCATTCCACATACACAGATCTTCCCTATCCATTTTTCCATGCCAATCATCACTCTGTATATTGCTATCAGGTCTCCCCTTTCTCTTCTGTTTTCCAGGGTTGGAAGTTGCATTCTTTTCAGTCTGTCTTCATAAGTCAAATCTCTTAAGTCAGGCACCATTTTGTTGCAGCCCTCTGTACTTTCTCTAGTTTCCTTATGTGTTTCTTTAAGTTCGAGCCCACTGTATTGTTGCATATTCAAGCCTCGGTCTTATCATTGCAGTAATTATTTTCTTCATCATTTCTTCATCTAGATATCTGAACGCCACTCTTATGTTCCTCAATAAGTTCAATACTTCTCCAATTATTTTGTTTATATGTCTCTCTGGCGATAGGTCATTGGTAATTGTCACCCCAAGGTCTTTTCTTCATGACTGGTTTTATGTCTTCATTTCCTATCTTGTACATACTCCTGATTCTTCTTTCACTCTTGCCAAACTCTATTTTCTTGCATTTTGTCGTGTTGAACTCCATTTGCCATGTACAGCTCCATTTCCATATTCTGTCCAAGTCTTCCTGGAGTAGTTCGCAATCTTTGTCACATCTCACTTTTCTTAACAATTTTGCATCGTCTGCAAATAGGCTCACATAACTGGACACCCCATCCACCATGTCATTTATGTAGACTGCGAACATTACTGGTGCCAACACTGATCCTGTGGAACTCCACTCTCCACCAATCCCCATTCTGATGGTCTGTCCTTAATTATTGTTCTCATTTCTCTTCCTACCAAAAGTCTTCCATCCATTTTAGTAAACTGCCATGCACTCCTCCTACCATTTCAAGTTTCCAGATCAGTCTCTGGTGTGGTACCTTATCAAAGGCCTTTTTAAATCCAGATATATTCCATCAGCCCAACCATCTCTTTCCTGTATTACATCTATCACCCTCGAATAGTAACATATCAGGTTTGTCGTGCATGAACGCCCTTTCTAAAACCAAATTGACACTCACAAAGTATGTCATTTTCTCCAAGAAGTCTGTCCATCTATTCTTCACCACCCTCTCACACATCTTAGCTACCACACTTGTAAGTGACACTGGTCTATAGTTCAATGGGTCTCTCTTGTTACCTGATTTATAGATTGGGACAATGTTAGCTCTTTTCCAGTCTTGGGGCACTACACCTTCCCTTAATGAGGCATCAATTACTTCACAAACTTTTTCTGCCAATTGCTCCCTGCATTCTCTTAAAATCCATCCTGATACCCCATCAGGTCCCACAGCTTTTCTCACTTCTAAACTCCCCATCATGTTCTTGATCTCCTCCACAGTTACTTGAAACTCCTTCATAATCCCTTTCTGTTCCATTACCAGTGGTTTGTCAAAAGCAGTCTCCTTTGTGAATACCTTCCGAAAGCATCCATTCATAGCCTCTGCCATTTCCTGGGATCTTCACTGCATACTCCATTTACTTCTAAACTTTCAATACTTTCTCTATTTTTGATGTTGTTGTTCACATGTCTGTAAAAAGCCTTGGTTGGTCTTTACATTTATCAATTATATCCTTTTCTTGTTTCTTTCTTTCTTCTCTTCTAATCAACACATATTCATTTCTTGCTCTTTTGTAACTTTCCCACTGCTTAATCCGTCTTTTCCTTCTCCACCTCTTCCATGCATCCTCTTTTCTTGTTCTAGCCTTTTCACATCTATCGTTAAACCAGTCCTGCTTTCCAACTTCTCTATGTTGTCTTATTGGTACAAATTTTTCTCACCTTCTTTGTATATTTTTATAAATTCCTTCCACTTTTCATTTGCTCCCTTAGCACTCTTGAATTTCATCAATTTGTCTCTTGAAAGAATTTCTTTAGGTTTCCAAAATCTGTCTTGGCATAATTCCATCTTCCCACTTTATATTCTTCATTTCTTCTAGATTTCTCTTCATCTATCACCTTGAACTCCAAAACTGCATGATCACTCTTTGCTAAAGGGCACTCCACCCTCATCTCCTCAATGACCATTGGCTCTGTACTAAAGACCAAGTCCAGTCTTGACGATGCTCCCTCTCCTCCAAACCTAGTATCTTCTTTGACCCACTGAGTTAACACATTTTCCATTGCCAGTGTCAATAGTGTATTTCCCATGTTGTCTCTGATCCTTCCATTGACCAGTCCTCCCAACACACCTCTTTACAATTAAAATCTCCCATCATTATAGTTCGTTCACAGCCACCCAACATTTCTTCCAGACATGTTCCTGTATCACTTATCATTTCTTCATATTCCTGTACTGACCATGCATTTGTCTTAGGTGGTACGTACACCACTATGTAGTGCCTCTTTTTCCTTCATTAGTTTCTGCTCTGATCTTTAGCACTTCTGCCTTTCCCATACCTTTTTTCACTTGATCCACCTTTATATCTTTTTTAACCAGCAACATCACTCCTCCTCCCATCTTACCTACTCTATTTCTTTTCCAAACATTATATTTCCCTTCTCCAACCATCATCAGGTCTTCTCCCTCTCTCAGTTTTGTTTCAGTAAGACCCACAATATCTGGGTTCTTGTCCCTCAAGTAATCGTTGAGTTCTAAAATCCCCGATATCACTCCATTTATGTTGGAATACATTACATTTCGCTCATATGTAAGTTTCTTTAGTCCTTTCTTGCTGTGTGTGTGTGTGTGTGTGTGTGTGTGTGTGTGTGTGTGTGTGTGTGTGTGTGTGTGTGTGTATTTACCTAGTTGTAGTTTTACAGGGCCTGGGCTTTATGCTCGTGTGGCCCCGTGTCCATATCTACACTTATCCAATTTTCTTTAAAACTATGCACTCGTTGCTGACACCACTTCTTCACTCAAACTGTTCCATGTCTCGACACATCTTTGTGGAAAACTATATTTCTTAACATCTCTCAGACATCTTCCCTTTCTCAGCTTTTTACTATGCGATCTTGTGCTTCGAATGTCATATTCTTCTCTCAGGATCAGTTTCTCATTATCCACTTGGTCCATTCTGTTGATCAATTTATAAACTTGTATCAGATCCCTCTCTCCCTTCTCTGTTCCAGGTTGGTAGATCCATAGCCTTTAGTCTCTCCTCATATGTCATCCCTTCAAATTCTGGAACCATTCTTGTAGCCATTTTTGTAGTCTCTCAATTTCCTTATGTGTTTCTTTTTATGAGGGGTCCACACTACTCCTGCATATTCCAATCTGGGTCTTATTATAGTACTTATCAATTTCTTCATCATTTCTTTGTCCATGTAGTGAAATGCTACTCCAATATTCCTTAGCAAATTATATGTCTCTCTAAAAATTCTATCAATATGGCTTACTGGTTGATTGTTTTCTTCCATCGTCACTCCTAAGTCCTTTTCCTTTTTACTTTCTCCAGTTCTACTCCATCTCCCATCTTATAGATTCCCACTGGTCGTCTTTCACTCTTTCCCATTTCCATGACATGGCTTTTGTCCACATTGAATTCCATTTCCCACTTTTACTCCATTCCCAGATCTTATTTAGGTCTTCCTGCAGTATTTCACAATCCTCTTTTGCTTTATAACTCTGCACAGTTTCGTATCGTTCGCAAACAGATTTATGTAGCTGTTCACTCCTTCTGGCATGTCGTTTATATATATGAGGAAAAGTATTGGTGCCAATACTGACCCCTGTGGCACTCCGCTTTCTACTGCTCTCCACTTGGACTTCATATCTTTAACTAATGTCCTTATTTCTCTCCCCCCTCAAATAATTTTCCATCCATCTCAATGTGCTTCCTTTTAAGCCACCCTTCTCCTCTAACTTCCACAGTAATCTTGCATGTGGCACTTTATCAAACACCTTTTTTAAATCCAAATAAATACAGTCAACCCATCCCTCTCTCTCTTGTACTCTATCAACTATTCTAGAGTAGAAACTCAATAAATTAGTTACACAAGACCGTCTTTTTCTAAAACCAAATTGGCTATTTGATATTAATTTGTTGTCTTCAAGGAACTCGATCCATTGTTTCTTTATTATTCTTTCACACATCTTGCATATTACACTAGTTAGTGATACTGGTCTGTAATTTAAAGGTTCTTCCTTCCTTCCGCTCTTATATATGGGAACCACCTCAGCTCTTTTCCATTCTACTGGTACTGTTCCATTTTCTATTGAGCATTTTATGATGTTGTATATAGGACTTGCTAGTTCTTCCCTACATTCTTTCAGTATTCTGCCTGAGACTTCATCCGGTCCCATTGCCTTCTCTTCATCCAGTTCCTTCATTAACTCTTTTATTTCAAGCTTGGTTACTTTAATCTCTTTCATATAGACAGTCTCTATTACCCTGTGGCCTTTCAAATTTGGATTCCTTAGTAAAGACCTCCTGGAATTTATTATTTAATAGTTCTGCCATACTTTTGGGTCTTCCACCATCCCGTTCTCTCCTTTTAACCTTTCTATTGTTTCTTTTGCCTAATTTTTCCATTTATGAATCTATAGAACAATTTTGGTTGCTCCTTACATTTTTCGACAATGTCCTTTTCATAGTTCTTTTCCTCTTCCTTCCTCACCTTAACATATTCATTTCTCTGCTGCCTTGAAGTTTTCCTTATTACTGGATTTCTATTTCTCCTCCACCTTTTCCATGCTCCATCTCTTTTTTCCTTTGCCCTAGCACACCTTGCATTAAACCAATCTTTCTTTCCTTCTTCTTTAGGTCTATATTTGGGACATATTCCTGACTCCTGTTTTGTATATTTCCAAAAATAAGTTATACTTCTCTTGCATTGTCTCTGAGTTTTCCATCTCCTCCCAGTTACGTTTTAAAATAGTTCTTGAGATTCTCAATATCAGCCTTTCTGTAATTTAATCAGTCTCCTTTGTATGATTCATCTCTATCTTCCTTTCCCTCTTCTATATCCATTTCTAATATTACATGGTCACTCTTTCCCAATGGGCACTTATATCTTATATCATCGTTCATTTGTATACCCCTTGTAAAATCTAGGTCGAATCTCGCCTGCTCATTGTTTCCTCTGAATCTTGTGTCTTCCTTTACTCTTTGGTCCATCATATTATCTATCATTAGGTTCAGGAATCTTTCTCCCCAGGCTTCTTCCCCCATACCACTTTCATAATTTTCCCAGTCCACTTCTTTACAGTTGAAATCTACTAATATCACTTTTCTCCTTTCTTGAATGACCCTCATTAGACTCCTTATTGTGTCATCTACCATGTCTTTATATTCTTGATTGGTCCATGAATTTGTTTTTGATGGCACATGTGTTACAATGATTGTTAGGTCTTTTTTATCAATATGCATCTTAACATAAAATACTTCTGCTTTTCCTTCCCCACATTCCACTTGGTTTACCACCATTCCCTTCCTTAACATTATCATGACTCCTCCTCCTCTTTTACCCCCTCTGTCTCTCCTCCATACATTATACCTATTATCCAAGTCTATTTTGATTGCCTCATTTAGTTTTGTTTCAGCCAGGCATACAATATCCAGTTCTTCTTTCTTTATGTAATCTCTTAATTTTAATTTACTTGATAAAATCCCGTCTATGTTCGTATACATAATTTTTAGTCTCTTGCCTTTATCACTTTTAGTTAAACTTGCTCCACTTTTTCCTCTTCCTTCTCTTTTATATACCATTTCCTTATCCTGTCTCCTAGAATTCTCCAGAAAAATGCCTTTTTTCCTCTTCTGACCTTTCATTATTTTTTTCCCTTACTGCTGCCGCAACCTTCTGTTTCTCTGAGTTTAGTTGTTCTATATAATATTTCTTCTGTTGCTGCTTGTGATTTTAGTAATATCTCATTGTTCCTTCTTGATAAGGTCCCATTCTGAGTATTTCTTCTACTTGCTCTTCTAAGTTCTGCCTATCTTCGTCGTTTAGATTTTTTAGTAGGTCTTTGACTGATTTCATTTCTTCTTTTTCTCTTCTTGGTCTATATTTTATTTTTTTTCTTATTAGTCCAAATATGATTACACTTTTTTTTTTTTTTGGAATTTCCCTAACTAGATTTTCTTTTTTCTTGAGGACTCCTATCATTTTGTTTGTCATATTTTCATCTCTTTCTTTTAGTTGTTCTTGAATCACCTCCTGAAAATCATCCTTGTCTTTCTTATCTTGGACTCTCCATGCTTGTACTTCTTTTTTAATCACGTTCTGTACTCTTTCCTCTTCTTTGTTTACTATATCTTTCAGCTTCTCTTTTTCTTTCTCGGGTTTACCGAGTCCCTCTTCCATCTGTTTCTTGTAGTTAGCTACTTCCTTTTACAGTTCTTTGTTTTCTGCTCTTAGTCTAGCTTCGTTTTCTTCCACTTTTTTTTATCCTTTTTTTCAGTTTTTGAAACTCTTTTTCCTGTTCTTCATTCTCTTTCATTCCCATACTCTCCTTTATCCATTATCTAATTTACGCTCAATAGTCCACTCACTTAAATAGTGCGCTCACTCCCTCATCAACATATTCATCTTCTTCTTTCATTCTTTCCCTAGTCTCATACCTGCATTTAGATGGAATCTCTTCCTTACTCATGATTCTCTAACACTGTACTCATGAAAACGAGTCTACACTGCAAACACAAAACAACAGGTAGTGAAGATCAGCTGATTCTCGGAGCGACGGCACTGCGTCCTTCCTCGACCGCATCTCAGAGCTGTGTGTAATTCACCACGGTCGTCTGCTGGTCACTCAGCCAATCTTCCCCATTACGGAGCGAGCTCAGAGCTCATACACCGATCTTTGGGTAGGACTGAGATCACAACACACACTCCACACACCGGGAAAATGAGGCCACAACCCCTCGAGTTACATCCCGTACCTATTTACTGCTAGGTGAACAGGGGCTACACATTAAGAGGCTTGCCCATTTGCCTCTCGATTATGAGTCAAATGTGCTAACCACGTGTGTGTGTGTGTGTGTGTGTGTGTGTGTGTGTGTGTGTGTGTGTGTGTACCTAGTGTGTATTTACCTAGTTGTAGTTTTACAGGGCCTGGGCTTTATGCTCGTGTGGTCCCGTCTCCATATCTACACTTATCCAATTTTTCTTTAAAACTATGTACACTCTTTGCTGACACCACTTCCTCACTCAAACTGTTCCAAGTCTCAACACATCTTTGCTGGGAAACTAAATTTTTTAACATCTCTCAGACATCGTCCTTTCCTTAGTTTCTTACTATGTGATCTTGTGCTTCTAAAGTCATATTCTTCTCTCAGGATCAGTTTCTCATTATCCACTTCATCCATTCCGTTAATCAATTTATAAACTTGTATCAGATCCCCTCTCTCTCTTCTCTGCTCCAAGGTTGGTAGATCCATTGCCTTTAGTCTCTCCTCATATGCCATCCCTTTAAATTCTGGAACCATTCTTGTAGCCATTTTTTGTAGTCTCTAATTTTCTTATGTGTTTCTTTTTATGGGGAGTCCACACAACTCCTGCATATTCCAATCTAGGTCTTATTTTAGTACTTATCAATTTCTTCATCATTTCCTTGTCCATATAGTGAAATGCTACTCCAATATTCCTTAGCAAATTATACGTCTCTCTGAAAATTCTATCAATATGGCTTACCGGTTGATTATTTTCTTCCACTGTCACTCCCAAGTCCTTTTCCTTTTTTACTTTTTCTAGTTCTATTCCATCTCCCATCTTATAGATTCTCACTGGTCGTCTTTCACTTTTTCCCATTTCCATGACATGGCTTTTGTCCACATTGAATTCCATCTCCATTTTTGCTCCATTTTTTTTTTTTTTTTTGTGTGTGTGTGTGTGTGTGTGTGTGTGTGTGTGTGTGTGTGTGTGTGTGTGTGTGTGTGTGTGTGTGTGTGTGTGTGTGTGTAAAAAAGAAAGAAAGAAAGATATATATATATATATATATATATATATATATATATATATATATATATATATATATATATATATATATATATATATATATAGATAGATAGATAGATAGATAGATAGATATATACACACACTGGTGAGACTTTTTTTTTATAAAGTATGGGGATCAGCTGCTGTTTAGTATACAACACTTTAATTTGTGTGAGTGTATTCACCAAAGCCTGATCATGAACAAACTTCCAATCACTAATCTTTTTTTTTCTCATGTAAGAGGGATAAATGGCCAAGGACAAATTGATGTTAGAAAAAAAAAAAGGCCCATTTAGGTGCTAGTCCCTAAAAACTGCAATAGATAACTAAAAAGGGGACTCCCACGATGATAATGGAAGTCATCAACTTTTTTGTTGTATATATATATATATATATATATATATATATATATATATATATATATATATATATATATATATATATATATATATATAAACAAGGGTTGATAGCAGGAATTGTAGATACTAAAAATGCAGGAAATCACATGGAAATCTTCCTATCTCCTGCTTTATTTTCCAACAATTTTAGGCCCTGAAGATGCCTTCTGTCTGTGAGGCGAGACGTTGGAAAATAAAGGAGATATGAAGATTTCCATGTGATTTCATTATTTAATATATATATATATATATATATATATATATATATATATATATATATATATATATATATATATATATATATATATATATATATATATATATATATATATATATATATATATATATATATATATATGTGTGAAGAATATATGAGTAGGTAAGGGCATGTAATATTGTGATTGTGAGACACAAAAGGAAACATTCAGTGAGGTCACAGCTGGCTTTAATGATAAGTTCACAGCACCTGGTGAACCAGTGTTATTAAACATCACTGGGAGTAATTATAATTTCGGCAGGTGTCTACTGCCACCTCCATGTGAGGTCAGAGTTCACTATTACCAACCATTGGATAGGACTGTGACCTGACACACTACATAACTCATCCCACTGGTCAGGGGTCACAGTAACTGCCCCATTTGTCAGCAGAAAATTTCCAGAGGTGACAAGTCCCTAGCAAGGTTCAAACCTTGCTAGGGACTTGCTGGCCAGCCATGGTGGCCAACACAGACTTGGTCCCTTTACTATTGATGTTGTGACATTCACTGTACCAGAAAGGTGGGGCATATCTGAAGCTTGCTCATTACTCAAACCTTAAAATAAAAAAAAAAAAAAAAAAAAAAAAAAAAAAAATCTTTGATCTAAAAAATTGTAAGTTGGTACACTCACAAGTATATATATATATATATATATATATATATATATATATATATATATATATATATATATATATATATATATATATATATATATATATATATATATATATATGCAGTATCATATGTGGAACTAGATGATATTGACTTGTGTCATTTCTGAAGATATCTTATCAATCAATAATCTAAGATAAGTGATTCACCTGAAGTAACTAATTATAAGGGATGCTTAGCACAATTACACAGGGGTGTTATATTAATTTTTCTAAGGCATTCTTGTCATAAGGCATCTTGACCAGAAAACATTCTTTTCTTAACAAAATCCTTCCAAAAAATTAGGTATTTTCAGTCATCTCTACCAGTTTTTCTCACTGCCCTTGCTGCTAACTAAGTACAGGGGCCTTATCCTTCCATATACTGCATATATTATTGTATTTCACAAGTATCTAAGGTTCAAGCCACTGTTCTTCTAGACCAGATGGAATCACAAGCATTTTATCTTATCAACTCCTCTGCTCTGGCTGACTGTCCTCAGCCTCTCTCATTGCTGCAAGATGCACCTCTTGCTATTTTCTACTGCTATTTTCTCACATATTCTGATCATGCTAACTGCATGCTCCCAATTCTTCATTGATCTTGCTATACAGGAGTTTCTACTTTCTGTAATCCCTTTTTTGTCCATATCTCTACTGCAAGTCAATATTCCCAATTAGTAAATATTTTTCTGATAAGCTCTGAAACTCCCTGCTTGCTTTTGTATTTCCTCCTTCTTATAACTTCAATTCTATTAACAGGGATGTTTCAAGACACATATCCTGTAATTTTACCTGATCTTTTGATGTTTCTTTTTTAAGGACTATCAATCCATTACATTTGTGTACCAATGCAGCAGAGCAGACAGTGCTGCTTGTGAAATAGGTAAATGTTTCCAGCAAACTGAGATCAATGTTCCCCACCAATTGTTTAGGCAAAGTTTAAAATTCTCATTTTCAAAATTCTCCATTCTTCTTTGAAATCATATTTAGTGATTAGCAATTGGTTGTGGTGTGCAGCATACATATTACAATACTTTCATTTTCATTTCTTCTCTACCTGTAATAAAAAAAAAAAGGGAACTTGATGAGGAACTCATATTTTTCATTGACCTTGTAGTACACATGTACCTTTTTTACTTCCCTACCACTCTGCTTTTCCACCAGACAGGTATTCACAGAGAGAAAAAAAGGGTGCACTAACTGAAACAGTAGATTACCCAATTACATCATTATAGTCAATATGCACAAGTCCACTGCAGGACTTGGCTCACTAAATATATAAGGAGGAATAAACCATGTACTACCTTGCTATACAAGCTCAGGATGTTTGTGCAATATTGCACAATTACAAACTCAAAAAACTCTACAGCCTAGGTATATTGAATACCTATTCACTGCTAGTGCTACATAACATAAAAGGAGATGAGCCTAAACAATCTCCACCTGGCCCAGTTCCTGTACCCATGTCCACTTGGTTATGAGCCAAGTGTATCAATCCCCACTGGCTTAGAATAGCATGCTTAAAATAGCACATCCAATCTAATCCATGGTAACTTTCTAGCCTGTTCTGCACTTCCATCCATCAACGGTCAGAGCAGAGGGACCACAATTCTTTGCTAATATGATGTGTTTTCCAGTATCTCTCAGAATTCATACTCCTTCCATTACACCAAGATAGTAAGCAAATTTAATAAATACATGAGTACATACTGACTTGTTAGACCCTGCAATAAAAACAGTATAAATATACATTAAAAATATAGCAAGACAGTGTCATCCTTTGCAAGTTATGGCTGACATTTTCTTGTCAAACAATAGTGAAGCCCACTAAACCATCACTGTACATTGCCGATAGTATTGGCTAGACTCTAGAATCATGACCACCTCACACCAGCAGAGAAAACTGAATTATTCAGCTAAGTTTTGTTTATCACACTTTTATTAATTGCCCTTGTATTAAAAATAATTTGTTTTTAAGATTTCAAGCAGTGAATACTTGGACCTCTGGTGAGAAGGCACACACGGGGTGCCGTAGGATTAGGCAAAGCTGAAGGCACCAAAGCATTACATTCGTTGTAGGACTATTTGCTCCCGAGGGTCATGAATTTGATGTTAAGGTATGAAAAGCTTGATTTTGATTGTTTGATTCCGGTTTTGTTTGGGTTGAAGATATGTAGTTTCGGCAAAGGATGAATGGATGAATGGTGAAAAATTAAATAAATACGATAACAATTAGAACAATAACAATGATAATAACAATAATATAATCAAATGAAAATAATAAATAGAAGTGATTTCTCTTTTATTCAATTGGCAGGTTCATTCAAAGCACTGAAATGTCTGAGACACAAACAGCTCCATGTAGCAACGTGGGATGGGCATGATTCCACATCTTGAGCATACCACTGAGCATGAAGCACCAAAGTTGTGTAACACACATACAAAGGTCACTGATGCAACATGTCAATATGTTGGTGTGAGTGGATGAATCTGTGGCGGCATGGACCAACAAACAAACACTACAGTAACCTTACCCAGATGCAGAGAGGCTCGTGAAACATGAAGCTGATGACCTCTGGGATGAGGTATGGGGTCATGTGGCGCCCCTCACCCCCGGGGGCCTCATGACCCCCGCCGCTGACGTGATACAGGGACACCTCATCATCAGTGGCGGTTGTCTTCTCCAGCAACCTCTCCTTCCAGTTAGGGTTGAGGGTGACCTGGACGCCAGCATAGTACACCGAACAGGCGAGCAACACCACACTGAGGCCCGTGTACCAAGTCAGGTTAGGCAGGGGCAGTCTGTCGAGCACCACGGGCATGACGGACGCTGTGTCATGCGACTCACATCACCTCACTGCACTGCTCATTAACATTTAACACCTGGCGGGAAGAGTGGAGGGACAGGGGTCAAAATGCAGGGTTGGCGTACTCCACCCTGCTGGCTGTCACGGAGGCGCTGCGGGACTGACTGACTGTCTGTCTGTATGTATGTCCGTATGTCTGTGTGTCTCCCTGCACTGTTTACGTGAGGAATGTTCACTCTGACTGCTATAGTAGGAAAATTTTCATTCACATAACATAATAATTGACAAATAAAATACACAGCTTATCATAACAACGATCAGAAATCAAACAAACAATTTTTTTCTTATCTCATTAGATTTCACTTTGTTTCCTTGAATGCAGCAACCAACTATTTGTGTGTCTGTGTGACGCAGGCCTTTACGCCACGAATATATATATATATATATATATATATATATATATATATATATATATATATATATATATATATATATATATATATATATATATATATATATAAGCTTTTACTATTGTAGATTTCACTCAGATCTTTATTTTCTTACTGTGATAAAATTTATGAAATTAACTATTATATTCGAGTTTTCCCTTTTTTCTTCTGTTTGTTAGCGCGCTATACATGTATCCTCGGCAAGTGGGGTGTTTCATTGGTGTTGCATTATGTCTTCTTTAGTAAGAACTGAGATAAAAACTGAAAAAAAGTGTGCGTTGACGTGAACTTCAATGCAAAAGTAGGTTTGGTGAGTGGGCGGGGAAAAGGGAGTGTGGCGCAGTTATTATGTTGCCATATGCTATATTACTCATTCACCTCACTGTCAATGACAATCAGAAAAAGCGAATGCAAGTGTCACTACCACAGAGAACACCTGTGGTAAAGACTGTGCAGGTGGCAGGCTTCGGTGCACTGCGTGGCACACCTACAACAACTTATATCAGTCTACTGCCGTCATCCGGTTGCCACATCCCCCTTCAGGATTACCTCATCTAGTATAGGCTGAAGGTATGTTATGTCTTACAAATGCCGCTTTCTTTCATCAAGAGGCGCAGACTGGGACGTGCTGTTCAGTGTTCACAGTCTCCAAGAAAACAATTCACATTCGCGATTCCGTCCCCGTGCCACTTTACAGATGACAGGCTGGTTTGCGTCATCCAGATAAGGATCCATCACGTGTTGCACGAATATCCTCACAGTGTACATGTATACATTGAAGTGATCGTACATAACTGGTTCCTAATGCACCACTCATGCTTTGCCCGGTGCAGCTGATCAGGCGATAATGGGAATCAGGGACCTCACTGCAAGCATCCTCTGGTTGGCGAGCTTCCTGCTGGCCTTCACTCCTCACACTCATCAGCATCAGGCAAGACCTCACTATATTCACTGACGCATCATTATCTCGTTAATGACTTGGCTCCATGGAAACAAAACTCTCTCTCTCTCTCTCTCTCTCAAAAAAAAAAAAATAAATAAATAAATAAAAAAAAAATAAATAAATAAATAAATAAAATAAAATAAAAAATAATAATAATAATGTAATTGAACTTTCTTATGTGCAATAGAAACGATAAAGTTG
Organism: Portunus trituberculatus; assembly: GCF_017591435.1. NCBI lineage: Eukaryota > Metazoa > Arthropoda > Malacostraca > Decapoda > Portunidae > Portunus > Portunus trituberculatus. The sequence goes on along the minus strand of NC_059296.1, from coordinate 27,681,244 downwards.
AGGCATTTCCTTTGTGCATCACGTGTTCACTTCATAATCCACAGACGCAGCTGAGTGGAGTGAGCTTTGCCATGAGCGGCTTCGGTGTGGTGACGGAATTCTCAAATGCCCTGCAAGCTTACCCACTGACGGTAAAGTAATCTCACACACACACACACACACACACACACACACACACACACACACTGTTGGACTATTTTTATTGTCTGTTACTCTGTCACTGATGGACCTCTGCGTATTTGACCTGACCTTATTTAATGTTGAGCTCTGCTTAGTCATCGATAATATGTGAAACATGTGGTGGTGGTGGTGGTGGCGGTGGAAGTGTTTTCATGCCAAAGGAAAGATCTGTCATAAGCATTCAGGCGTTGTGCCAATGTATGCAAGTATAATTGTATATTGGCGATGCGATAATTCACCCCTGAACAGTGGAGTTACACTTGTTCTTCCTTCCAATGCTCTCTCTCTCTCTCTCTCTCTCTCTTGTTCACTTGAGATGATGGAGTATCGAAGCATGCTGTACACACTGAACCTTTGCAAAATAACTTATCACTGATTCATTTTTTTTAAGAGCATCTGTTTACTCTGTTCTTGTGCATCAGTATGTCTTCCCCAGTCTCCTGCACAAGTTAGATACGAATAATTGATACAAAGAAGTTAAATGAGGGACCATTTGAGAGGACATGGATGACTGTGACGCGACAAAGCTACTGTTTACTTTGGGGTGATGGCAACATATGTCCACGCTTCATTTTTTAAGTAGTGTCGCAGTTAGTCCATTATTGACGTTAGCTTCGTTATTTCGTGCATGATAGTTGTTGTTGTTGTTGTTGTTGGAAGGGTTAACTGTTTTGATATAGATTACTAAGATTAGATCATCGAAACCTTAGCAACTCTCTCTCTCTCTCTCTCTCTCTCTCTCTCTCTCTCTCTCTCTCTTAAGAAAAAAATCTACATATATATGACGCCTTGCCACTTCTTCCCCGGTCCATCCAAAAATGGATATGAATAGGAAAAGTTCTCATTCTTGTTGGCTTATTCACAGTGGAATATTACTGTCTTCCTACTCCTCTCGTCAAATGATACAAACCAGATATTAATGCAAAAGGGAGAAAAAAAAGCCAATTAGATTTATTAAGAGAGAGAGAGAGAGAGAGAGAGAGAGAGAGAGAGAGAGAGAGAGAGAGAGATGCCATCACGAAACAAATGTCAGATGCCAGAAAAAAAAAAAATGGGAAAAAGTCATAACTTCGTGGCGATAATAAGGCAGCAGTTTCTTACCTTTCTACTTCATCTTGTGTGTGTGTGTGTGTGTGTGTGTGAAGAGAGAGAGAGAGAGAGAGAGAGAGAGAGAGAGAGAGAGAGAGAGAGACTACTACTACTACTACTACTACTACTACTACTACTACTACTACTACTACCACCACTACAACATAATTAACAACAACTACTACTACTACTACTACTACTACTACTACTACTACTACTACTACTACTACTACTACTACTACTACTACTACTACTACTACTACTACTACTGATAATAATAATAACAATAATAATAATAATAATAATAATAATAATAATGATAATAATAATAATAATAATAATAATATGTGACTGCTTTATTTTAGTCTTTAAGTTGCTTTAGGATGAGATATTACTAGACTGTATGGAAATGTATTGTAGGTACACGAACCAATTAAAGCGAGACAGATTGACAGCTTTTCATCCATTTAATATAATATGAATGCATGAGAGTGTGGGGTCTGCTTTATTGTGGTTTTATAGATAGACCATATTTAAACAACTTTATGAAAAAAAAGGAAAAAGAAAACAATACAAAGCAAGTTTCATCACTCTTTTACGAAAGGATTAAAATAAAATAGGTTATACACACTATTATAAGGATTACTACTACTACTACTACTACTACTACTACTACTACTACTACTACTACTACTACTACTACTTCTTCTTCTTCTTCTTCTTCTTCTTCTTCTTCTTCTTCTTCTTCTTCTTCTTCTTCTTCTTCTTCTTCTACTACTACTACTACTACTACTACTACTACTACTACTACTACTACTGCTGCTGCTATTACTATTACCACCATCACCACTACTACCGCTATCACCAGCACCACCACTACCACCACTAGATAACTCCACAAATGACGAACCCGGAGAATAATGGCAACTTTTCTCCCGTGTCGCAGAATAACTGGAGGAAGCCGACTGTCATTAGAGTGCTGCAGGGAGGCGTGAACATCGGCAGCGACTATGACGATGAAATAAACACCTACAAAGTTAAAGCCACCACCGCCTCGGAGCCTTGGGTGAAGGTTGTCAATGTTGAACCGTAATGATGACACTGTTCTCGTGCTTACCCCTATGAAACGCTTCTGCGCCGCACCTCCACTACTACATTACTACATTAAAAAAGGCTTTAGCTTCAGTGACTTGAGTTTTTTTAGGGATGGTTTTTTTTTATGGTTATAGTGACGAGATTTCTACATTACTGGCAGGAAAAAAAAACTTGAGAATTCGTCTAATCACCTCTGTGGCCTTTGGAAATAGTCGTGATCAGAGAGAGAGAGAGAGAGAGAGAGAGAGAGAGAGATGATGGTGTGAAGACCTTGCTGGCAGAGGACCATTATACGCGTTCTCCTCACCCTCATAGAATGAAGTAAATGTTCATGGTTCTGTTCTGACTTGCACACACACGCACCAGCACCGTATAAGGGAATACTGAATCGAATACTGAATCAGAAAATGTCCAAGTAAAAATGAACAGATAAATAAAGGAAGAAAGAAGTCAAAGAGCAGTTTTTTTTCCTTTTTTCTCTCAAGGCATTCCTCACAAATATGTATACGTGTATCTCTTTATCTATTTATATATCTTTCTATCTATCTATCTGTCTATTTATACTTTTGTCTATGTACTGTATATATTTATGTATTCTTCTTCTTCTTCTTCTTATTATTATTATTATTATTATTATTATTATTATTATTATTATTATTTTTTTATTATTATTATTATCATAATTATTATATATTATTACTACTACTACTACTACTACTACTACTACTACTACTACTACTATCATTGGTGTCATGTACGTACAAGGAAGGGTTACACTGCACAAGAGCAAGTGCGTATCTGCTGCTCTGTAACCTGATTAACTTTTATCAGCAGCGTTGCCATGATAAAAAAAGAAAAAAAGAAAAAAACGTTATTCATGAGTGGTATCCCATTGCTCTCTGCTCAGCACACGTAGGCAAAAAGCAAGTGATGGAATGTATTACTTAACCAATATGAATATCTTGCAACACTCGGGAGCAAAGCAAAGGATAAATTAAACTCCTATCACCTACATATGTACAGTACATATGTACATTCCAGCTTGACAGGTGATAAAACATATCTGACTTGCTCATTATCTGTTATCTTATCAATATTAGTGGGAAATGGAGTCACGGTGTGTTGATGGAGAGGGGCAACACACACACACACACACACACAACAGGGACGTGGAGGCGAGTGTGTTGTCTAACAGCGCTGCGTTCATGCATGTGTGTCATAAACGCTGTCATAATCTCTCTCTCTCTCTCTCTCTCTCTCTTTCTTCGAATGGATCAAAACATCTTTTACTATATCTAACACGGTATACAATTTGAAATTCGAGTGTGCATAACAATAACAACACAAATATTAACTGCCTCACTACGTATTCTGACCTCCATATACGTTGTGCTAGTGTTGTCACAGGCAAATGTGTGGTGTTTCAGCAATGATGGGTCGTGGGGACAAGTGGTGGGGGGCAGCGGTCACAGTCGCCGTGTGTTGTGCGCTGTTTGGCATGTGTGACGGAGACTATGAACCCAAAAGTATTTTGTGTGACGACGTGGATGCTATTTGCGCCAAAAATGACTTTGATGTAAGTAATGTCTGCTGTTGAATGTTATATAAGAGAGGAAAACTGGCAAAGGGCAACAAAAACTGCAATTAACCCCTTGAATACCATGACGCGTTTCCATATTCATTCTGCTTACTATTTGGTGATTTTATGCAGCTTCAGAAACCCATGCAGGGGATTGAAATAGTGAAGACTGTGGCCATTAATCTTCTGCCCTCCATAGACCCTTCCTAACGTCAGTAAAATGGTCTAACCGTACACAAATCTCAAGGTAAAAATGTGTCCCAGTATTGAAGGGGTTAAAAAAAGAAAGACCCACTCTTTTATTTATCTATTTGATTATACCAATGGGTCCTTTTATGTTCTTTATCTAATATTTATGCCTTTTCATTCCTTTAATTTGTATTTGGCACATCTCTCCTTAATCACTAACCACACATTTTCTTGTCCTACAACCGCCTTCACACATAACACTGCCTTGAACTTATAAAACCGCATGTATTCTTGTTAAACTCTTATATCTTGTAAGTGATGATCAATATTTCATGCATTACTTCTCTCCAGTGTTGTAAACTGTTGCATATCGCAGTGGAGAGAGATGAATGATTGCCTTGCCAATTCAGGACGTGTCATGTGTTCCAATACTTGGGTGGCCTCTAGGCGCCAGACTCACTCCCATGCACTGCTCTGCTTCTTCGCTGAACCAGTAATGAAAATGATAAAGGCTGCCGCTATTCACACTCATTATGACTTTCCCTTTCACTCTGAATTATGCTTCAAAAGTAAAATATAATCATAAGCTATAAATGTTGTGATTCATTGAAATAGTTCATACAGATTTAGTTAGACTCTTTAATCCACTTCCCTCGTCTAGTAACGAGTTAATAAGCTGTAATGATGGAAAGTGTGAGTAGCTAACGCACGAAAAAAAGAAAAAGAAATAAGATAAAGTAAAAA
>NC_059296.1:27626368-27673868 GCF_017591435.1 Portunus trituberculatus | reverse complement strand
TCCGATCTTCGGATAGGCCTGAGACCAGGAACACAACATACACCGGGACAACAAGGTCACAACTCCTCGATTTACATCCCGTACCTACTCACTGCTAGGTGAACAGGGGCTACACGTGAAAGGATACACACCCAAATATCTCCACCCGGCCGGGGAATCGAACCCCGGTCCTCTGGCTTGTGAAGCCAGCGCTCTAACCACTGAGCTACCGGGTGTGTGTGTGTGTGTGTGTGTGTGTGTGTGTGTGTGTGTGCGCGTGTGTGAAGAACGTATCACGAATATATCAAACACGAATATGTAAAACGAAAACACGGGCTGGCTTATCTCAAGTGCTGCCCCACAAGTAGGGTAAGGATATGCATGGTCAGTTAAAAACACTTTTTTTCAGGTTACTAACGTCACAGAATGTGGAAGCAACGAACGGAAGTTCCTGAATCCCGCGATTTGTAATTGTGGTCTCAAGTGCATCGAGAATCTCAGTGAGTACATTTGTGCTGTTTCTCCTCGCTGACTATAGTAACTTTCTGAATAGTGAATACTGCTGATCCACTCACTACCAACTGCCCGTTCAGGTAACAGTGGTATGTTCTATCGGTATGAATTTATATATGGAAAGAATACGTCACGTTCACTTATAACGAATTTGTATGGCACTGTCTGCTAGAGGAAGGAGATTCCTGCCTGACGTCATCTCTTGTGGACTACCCGACCAAAATGTGCGGGCCGGGACTGGAGTGCAAGGAGGATCCCTCCAACCCAAGGTCTTCAAGATGCATTAGGAGTAAGTAGCTACTACTGTGAACATTTCTGTATATACTGATGACCAGTGTTGCATGCAATGGCGCCTTGTGAACTTGTCATTGATACACCATCTATAAGATAAGTAATACAAGTACTTATACTGTATACTCTCAACGAAATGGGACAGTCACAGCCTGCCCTCTAAAGGCAACTCTCTTCCTTCACGCAAAACTACGTGCATCTAACTATACATACATTTTTCATGCAAAATTTAATATTGAAAAATTAAAGAATCCTCTATCATCTATGGAGTACCCTTCTAAGTAACATTTTGCTATTAAACCTGTTTGGAGACCGGTACCTCAGTGTATGGGCCTTTTTAATTAATCACAAATTTTGTTATCTTGGCCAACCTTCCCTCCTACATAAAAAAAAAAATAATAATAATAATTGTGGAAATAGTGGCACGCAATGCAGACCCGACGTCATGACTACAACACTACAACTTGTTAGAATAATCTATGACAACATTTCTAAAGAACCTTTAATCAGTAGTGAAAAAATCTCAAAAGTGATATTAAAGTTCCATTGTATTTTCTCCCTACACATTAACATACTATGCATGCCAACACAGTATTGATATTAATTTCCGGACACACAGACTAGTTGATATCAAGATTGATCCCAGATAACGCAATATTTGCCAAAGTGTCTCGAGTTGTCGTCTTCCCATCCCTTAATCCCATTCTTCTGTTAGGCGCGGTGTGATGCCGTGATCAAAGCAAGGATTGTGGTTTTGTCCTCACATAAGACACTCGTTTTCCTTTTTTTTTTTTTTTTTTTTAATGATGTAGTGAGAAGTATTTCTTGAATCGTAAAGTGTCACTGGACCATCAATAAAAAATATCGAATAGATAGCGAAAAAAATCTTATATGAAGACGAAACAATATTTTTACTTTCTGAATGTATGCATGTGTACTTTGAGTATAGATATATGTGGAAAATCATAATCGAGTGCTACCAGACTTACTCATCCACACACACATTCCAACAACACTTAGCTGGCATCTTGGAAAGTGAGAGGAAGAAGACGAATAGGAGGATTTAACTCGGGGTATAAGACCACGTTGAAATCTAAACATTAATGAAGAATGAGCACTTGAAGATGAAAACCAGACTGTTGTAAGTACATAAGTGAAGCTTCCTGACAGATACAGACAAGAAGTGCATCAATGAGTTAATGAAGTACGAGGAGGAGCAGGAAGTTGGCACCCTGGGACCAGGCCGCAACAAACCCAACTGTGACGAGTACGGCTCCTATGCCCCGACCCAGTGCAGCCCCAGCAGCACGTGAGTCACGGTGATGGTGGTGGTGATCATTATCATCAATATATCAACAACATCATCAACAACAACAACAACAACAACAACAACAATAATAATAATTATATTAATAATACTAATACTAATATCAATACTACTACTAATAATAACACTAATACCAATAATACTGCTAATACTAATAATAATATCAATAATGAGGATGACGATAATAGTAATAATAATAATAATAATAATAATAATAATGATAATAGTAAAAGTGATAACAACAATACATGATAAATGCTTGATGTACATCTGAGATACAATGAATTAACTTCCAAACACAACATGAAACAATTAGCAGCTTATAGGTACACCTACGAACTTCATGTTAATAACACCACATGACTGCAACTATTATAGATAAGATCTAATGTGATGAGTATGTGCTTGTCACTTTTACAGATGTTACTGTGTCACGCCTGAGGGGGAGCGGGTGTTTGGAGAGACATTATTCTCCCAGGAGAAAGTTATCAACTGCAGTAAGTAACGGGGAGGTGGGAAGGATTTTTCTTCTTTCACGTAGGTAATTGTCATTTCTTATAATTTTCCTTATTCTCCGTACTTCACTCATTCACATCGGTGTATTCTTATCTATCGTGTGTGTGTGTGTGTGTGTGTGTGTGTGTGTGTGTGCCACAACTGGTGCCCTTACTGCTTCTACTGTGAACTCATTGATTCCATTTATTTATTTATTTGTTTATTTATTTTGAGTGATTCACAAAATTCCGATTGGGATTTAATCGCCATCCATCACTTTTTTTTTTTTTTTTTTTGTGTGTGTGTGGGGGGAACTGACTTTTTTCGAGACAGCTGCTAAGGTACAGGAGAGCTTGGCATCTAGATCTAGTTAGTCATTTTGTAAGTGTCACATTGCACTTTCAACTTGTCACATGTAGAATATCCTCCGGTAATGAGTAAGAAGGGCATCTCTATAGTGAGCCGCCTGCTCCTAGTTGCTTGGCGGCTTAATTGGCCCTGGTGTTCCGAGGCATTACGGCAACTATGGAATTATGTAATTATCTATAATTCACTTTACCTTACTGGTGAGTGGTGAAGAGTTAATGGTTGAGGTTTGGAACTCGTGTCATCCTTGTGTGAGTCACTTCTTGACTCATCACGACAGGAATGCAAACAAGTTTCTCTCTCGGTTTTGAAACGTGGTGATATGATTATCAACAATAATTATCACACCCAGTGTATATAGGTACTATACACTACAGGTGTACTACAAGCAACAGCGGTTAATTATTATGAGTGGCTGCATGAAGTAGGTTGACAGAACTATGTTCGTCTCTGTGATGGACACGTACAATATTTTATGTCAGGGTTTTATGTGCTTTCTATGATTGTGTTAATGTTTGTCACAAATGAATAAGCTTCCTGATCTGCCCATGTTAACTTCCTCTCTCCATGACTATACTTGGATTTAGGAGAGAAAATAAAGGCGCACAGATTCTCAAGAAGATATAAACTTATTCTTTTTATATGAAAATGAACTAAACTGAAGTTTACATAACGTGATTGGTATGCGGCCGCAACCTGCGTTGGGAAATCTAGGGTTAAACATCGTAATGAAGTTATCTTATCAAGTTCTTGCAAACATTTGTGGGTCTGCAGTTACTGCTGGTCATGAGTCTCACATCAATGAAAGTCTCCCATCTTGAACACGAAATGAGCTAAGGCATACAGTTATATAAAAAAAAAACGTCAGAAACAAATAATATAGGCATTGGAGCATGCAGCGCGTAACCTGACCCTGATGACTGATAAGTCAGCACTCAGTGAGGAAAGGGCACAGCTAAACTTATTTATTTATTTTCCACCGGCTTAGGAACCAAACTTGTTACTTTAGTTCATCTCAGTGAGACGAGGGTAGTTTTATGATAACAACCTCCACTTTCTTTGACTGACAGTGACATAGGTCGTACCTATATCCAACTTATTGAATGCTTGACTGACCCAACCACTTTGCGCGTGGTGGTATTAAATTTTCCGTCTCCGCAATCAGTAAGGTGCGCCTGAGGCTAACCAACAACTGTATAATACTAACTACAAATCTAATCATACAATAGGCCTTTGATTTGAAACTCAACAATATATTGTTGCAATCACAAACTTGACAGTAAAATGGTAGGTAGCTATACCCATCACAATGAACCAAGCATCTACCCTCCTTGCGATGAACCTATTTGTTTTTTAAACTATCATCTCATGTAGATGACTGGTTATTGAAAAATATAGTCACCACCTCGCACCGCGTACACCTTTCCCTCATTATTATTGAACATCATGTCCTTTGTTTCCTCTGATATATTCTCCACGAACTTGACCCTCCAGTGGAATCCACCACAACTCCCTGATGATACAATGCCAATACAACATAAAACTGTGCCATCTTTTCCATCATTCTCGGATTTCTTCTCTCACTGGTCGCTTCTGACAGGTGACACCCGCCAGGCTGCCACTGCCAGCTGACCTTTACCCACACTCCCACACCATACCACCTTCTGGACCAACTCCTAACATTCAAATGTTCACATTAGTTTTAGCAAGCTTCCTAAAAAAAAAAAAAAAAAAAAAAAAAAAAAAAAAAAAAATATATATATATATATATATATATATATATATATATATATATATATATATATATATATATATATATATATATATATATATATATATATATATATATATATATATATATATATATATATATATATATATATATATATATATATATATATATATATATATATATATATATATATATATATATATATATATATATATATATATATATATATATATATATATATATATATATATATATATATATATATATATATCATCTCACAACTACATTCTTCTACGGTAAATATTCATCTCAGCATCTTTTCTTATTCGTGTAGTATATCCATTACAACCTATAATGACCTTTTCTTTGTTTACATGGTGCAGGTACTTACTAAAATGATGTACTGGATGTCAATTCATAGCAAATAATTGACAGCTATCTCTATCACTTGCCATACTGCAAAATAGATGTTCTCCTCCATCAGAATGTTCCCTTTACTGGGAAGACACTGAGAAGAAAGGACTCAACCTTGGAATGAGGTGTCTGCCAAATGGAAACTTTGACTCCCTGCAGTGCATTGGCACCTACTGCTTCTGCTACAATGACACCAATGATACTGTTACCTATGGTCCTGTGCCTAAATACATGATCAAATTCATGCCTTGTTGTAAGTAGTATCAAATCTAACATAAAACACTTTCATGACCACCACAGAGAACTAACTATGTTTTGGCGAGATAGGTATATCAAAGGAATGAGAGATCCATTATGATGAAAACTGAGGATTGAAATAGACCATATGAAACATTATACTATTTCATTCACAAGATAAGAAAATATCCCAAACCAGTGTAATTCTTCATATTCTTGAAATAATTCCCTACGCATTTCAAAACTGAGATATTAGTTAAGTTCATCACAAATCATTAAGTTTCACATGACATGCAGTTAATCACCTTACTTGTTATATGTATGTACATGCATGATGGTAGAGAGAGAGAGAGAGAGAGAGAGAGAGAGAGAGAGAGAGAGAGAGAGAGAGAGAGAGAGAGAGAGAGAGAGAGAGAGAGAGAGAGAGAGAGAGAGAGAGAGAGAGAGAGAGAGAGAGAGAGAGAGAGTAAACTTTCACCCTCATTTTGGAAAATACTTTAAAGTTTTTCTCAGCATCCATCTGCACTACATTACTATATCCCTAAAACCTTTTGCACTGCAGATGACAAGGAGATTCACTTTGAGTCGTACAGCAATCCATGTCACAGCGCTCAGGAGGCGTGGAACAACCAGGGCATTGATGCTGATATCATTGTGGCAGGTATTTCTGTTGCCAGTATACTTTTACATTTTGATGTTAATCAAGGTCTCTTTAACTTAGATCTTATGGTCTTCAATGCAATGACATCTGACTAACTACACCTGATATGATTAATAATCATTAGTATTCACTTGACATGGTTTGGTACAATTGCTAGATGAAAGTTTTTTCTAATCCATCATATACTAATATTATTAACACACCATGAATGCCTTCCATCCACGCTACACAATGTAGTTCTCAAAATCATTAATCAGGATTTGAAGGAACAAATCTTTTCATCACTTTTGTTTTATAAAAATAGCAACAAACTAAAAGATTTATTATACACAATTTTGTAAAAGTAAAAATGCAACTTATTTATTTCAGTCATCACAAGCACAGGTTTAAAGTATGACAAATACAATTTTGCTAGCAACTTTCAATAAATACACAGATTAACAATTAATGATCCGTAATTGTTACTCCAACAAAACTAGCACATTTATGTATAAAGTCCCAAGTTGCAGTCTCCCTTCATTTCTCTCAGATCCTTTATTAATGTTATATGCAGATAATTTCTTCACAATGGTCTTTTTGTCAACTTTATAACCACTTTTTTCCTGCTGACTTTTACCTTCACTGACAATCATCTTCATACTCACTACTTTACAGTGGTTCCCAAACTTTTTGTGAACAAGTACCACTTGGAGGTCCTGTACAGTCCCCACATACCAACTGGTTCCAGTAAACCTCAATTCCAGCAAAATATCAATATATTCACAAGTACAACACAAACATGAACTAACTACAAGGAACACAACTCAATTTAATGTGAGGGATGCATCTGTTTCTTTTCCACTACCTGATCAATGCAAAACTATCTTGTGTAAGGCAATATATATTTTTTTCTGAAAAGTGAATTAATTTAATTCTCATGTACCACCTGGAAGGCCTTTGCATACCACACCACAGATTGGGAACCACTACACTACTACCCTTCATGTTGTCAAAAGTGTGAGTTCTATTCAAAATGCAAAATTATTTTAGGGTAAGGAAAATGCATGTGTGCTTTCCAGCATATGGACACTTGCAATACCTTTCAGAGGTACCACAACCAGTGTGTTCTCGTGATGGATACTATGCTGCAGTCCAGTACTTGGCTGGTAAAGCTTATTGTGCTGACAGGAATGGAAACCGCATTGAAAATTATGAACTCCCCATCCATGAGGCCGAAAACATGAATTGCCGTGAGTTTACATGATTTAGAGCAATAGTTCTTACTCTAATCAATAATAAACAAATTTACATACAAGTGAAAAGCCTATGGATAAATATTCAGACATTAGCGACATTTATCATCATCATTAGATATGTTGCATGATGAATGGACTATTATCATTGGCATTGATTTTTCTAGACTGCCCAAGAAGAAGAAAAATTATGGAAGAAAATGGTTATGGGGCAAGCAAACCAAAGTGCTGCAGCGACGGTCAATACTACCCATGGCAGACTCGAGGCCCTCACTCCTACTGTGTGGATGACAATGGCAACCAATATGGAGAAACTGTTACCATCACAAACATACAAGATCTTCCATGTTATACAAACACTCCTTGTTCAGCAAAGTAATGGACCAAAGACAATGACAGTAATCTCATAAACTGATGCATTTTGTTTTTCTGTTACTTTTCTTTATCACATAATAATCATTTTTAGTTTGTGATTTGTCCAGTAGTTTACATCTGATCCATAACTATTCCTCGAGCAAATTATTAGGTGAACAGCAATAACTAATGGAACATTTATCTAAATATGATAACTACTGTATTAATGAGAGCTACACCTTTCATTTCAAACATCTGCTATGATAGTGGCCATGTTACTATATGCCACACAATATTATGTACTGTGCTCTGTGCTGAAAAAAAATGTACTGATTCTTAACTGGTGAACATACTGCCTCCTTTTTGGTATATTTGTAGAAGTTTCTACCAGCTACCCATTCAGCTACATGACTCAGGTAAATAGACATGACATAAGATTCATAAAGTTGACTACTGCATTCTCAAAGATGTGACAGGTGCATGTAATAGAAGAAAAAATAAGTGCATATAAGTATTCAAGAGATCATATGTTTGAGAAAGCAAGAGTAGACTCTTGAAAAGGTGATAAATGTGTAGCAAATACTATTTATTATAAGGTTGGTTGTAAATCTTAAAGAAAGCATATGGATACATATAGGTGCATGAGAAAGACAGATTGTTAGAAATACTGCAAATAAATGAAAATGTTGTGACTTGATAAGAGTATAATGGATGTGAAGAAAATGGTAAAAACACAGCTAGGGTCTGTTCTGTTAAGCCTTTACGTAGGGCAAGAAATTGGAGCTACAGAGACTGGTGCAGTTTCTGAAATGATAGACATAAATTTATATAATTCTAAAATACTGACATCCTATTCTAATAACAAGAACATAAAAACACAAGAAAACTGCAAGAAGCCAGCAGACTTACATGTGGCAGCTTCTATATGAAATGTGCTCAGCTTTATCCACTTATCATCAATATCCATAAATTAATTTCTTAAAGAACCATACATAGTGATTCAGCACTAATAATCTGACTACTGAGTCTATTGCAGTCATGTATGTACCACTCTATTTGAGACCCAATTTCTTCCAATCTCTTTTAAATTCAATGATCAAGCTTCAATTAATTACTTCTAGTTTTAATCTAATTTTTAATTCTGAAGATTTTAATTTTTACTAAAATATTATGAATACCATTAATAAACATTTGTAATGACATCCTCTTGGTGTCTAAATAATTTGTAAACTGCTTCATAGTCATCACAAGTGAACCTCTTCACACCACTTACTGGTGAGCAACAATCCCAGCCTCTCCTGACCATAAATGCATCACATAGTACATGTATTTCACATTGCTTACAATTTCTTAAGTAAACATTCTTTACAAAATACATATATGTTCTTACATTCCAAAAATTGTATAATTATATATTCAAAACAAAAATATATTATAAAAAAGTAAAGCAAAATACAATAGCTAATGAATTAATTACCCCAAAACTGGCAACTCTGAAAGGTGGGATTGCTTCAGGCATATGATCACAGATATGTATTAGTCACAAGCAACCTTCCTCTTCAGCTGGATGAGTAACCTCAATCCTCCAACACCTGGTCATTATGGCTCATGCACCACATCTGAACTGTCACTGGTAGCCTTTGCAATGGTGACCACACAGCCACTAACAGCAGTGTGTGAGCCAGGGAACTAAGTCATGAATGTCTTCCTACTACAAAAAAGAAAAAGATAATAATGCTGAAAGCATCTTGTTAGGAAAAATGTGATATAGTAGTATGTGGAGTTCCCAGTGTGTTTCTTGATTGTTTAGTGAGCAGAGCTTGGAAGGCTATCAAACTATACTAAATTAAGAAATTAATGCAACAACTGTGTACTCGAGAGAAATTTTGCTAATATGAGATGATGTACACATGATAGCAAATCTTGGCAGGCTTAGTTATGCACTGCATTGACTTTCAAATGCATGTCCTGGAGTAAAGCTAATTGTTCACTCTACTCCTATCAATACTATAAATAAAAAGGTTCTTGATTATAATCAGCACCATCAGGTAGAGCCTTTTACTGGTTTAATGAAGTATCATGGTTGATGCTCAAATATGCATCTATGAAGATACACAATGATCACAAAGATTTGACAGATCTTTATCACAAATGGGCACCTCCACAACACTTCTGTAAGCCACAAATTAATTTCTCAAACTCAATTCGCTTGCAGATTTGCTTTTGTAACAAACTAATCACAAATCTGCAGTTTTACTTTTCCAAAGATATTTACATACCTATGGTGGAGCCACAACCATGGGGAGCAGCAGCCATACCTGAATTCCCTAACAAACTCTATGAAGCTATGGCCAACTTTTTCCAAAGAAATTTATGGATGAAGATGACATGATACATTGTAAGTGCTTGTATATGTCAACTGACCTTTTACAATCTCCTTGCTTTCTTCTGCTCTTGGCTTGGGATAAAATTGATATTTAATCCTCAGAGAAGATCAGCAAGGATCAGGTCCAGACCATGATCCTTGTCTTGTTCTGCACCTCCTGGGTAAGATCTTTTCCTAAGCACATAGTCACTCCCATCTTTGCAGAGACTGTTTACAAAGTGGTCAGTGCAAGGAAGTCTACAAGAGCAAATCTGACCTCAGAGCAGTTTAAATGACTGAATGGTCTTTTTGATGGGGAATAAAGATCTACTCAAAAGTTGATTCTGATTGTGCTATATGACCAAGGAGCAAAGTCACAAGTCAGGGCAGTGCCAAGTGCATTCACAGCATTCAATGACTTCCAAATGTGTGAGTGCAATGTGCTGAACTCTTATGTGACAAATGTAACTGTTATTACAATCCAACAAACAAGAGAGTCGATGAAAGAAATCTGCAATTAATTCAATAAAATTACTGAGGAATGACAACAAGGACTTGATACCTATAATAAGTAACAAATATGGCAAGTAAAATTGTGATGAATAGAAAAATAGAATACATTACTCACGGATTTTATTCCACACGAGCACTTTAAATTGCAAATTACAAGAGATGTAGATTAGCATCTATGAAAGGTGTGGATCAAAGTTAAGTAAGGTAATGATGGCAATGAAAAAAAGCCTTTATCCAAGAAGTTGAGGAGAAAAGGCCTGACCCATATCTGTATCTGTATTTTATAAATGGTTTCAAGAGATAATCAAGAGGCACAAGGAAACTGACACAATCAGAATATATACTTTTTTTCAAGGAATACCATTAGGAATGAAAAAAAAATAAATAAATAAAATAAATAAATAAATTCATTAATTAAAAAAGAAAAAAAATCATGGCAAGTTTATCTTCTGGCAGTAACTAAAGACTGCCTATATCTATGCTTGTGATTCCAACTATATTGCATGAAAAATTAATGTAAGCAATATGCAAATTATTTGAGGTTATGATTAGTTATATTTTATCGGTGATGCACTAACATACATTCATAAAGTGGTAAAGAGGTTACTCCTGCATTCCTATTATAGAAAGGAGTGTGGGAAGTAAGGATTGGTCTTCTCTCCCACAGAGATGTGAAGGAATGTTTGTGAATATCATTGCAAATATAAATGTATGCATATACTATACATGTAGATTCCTTGTCTTGGGTATCCCATTTTATGGAGACATTAGCTTGGTATATTGTATGCAAGTGTGTGTGTATGTGTGTATGTGTGTGTGTGCATGCATATATATATATATATATATATATATATATATATATATATATATATATATATATATATATATATATATATATATATATATATATATATATATATATATATATATATATATATATATATATATATATATATATATATATATATATATATCTATCTATCTATCTATCTATCTATCTATCTATCTATCTATCTATCTATCTATCTATCTATCTATATATATATATATATATATATATATATATATATATATATATATATATATATATATATATATATATATATATATATATATATGGAACATGTTGTTGTCAATATCTTATCATTACAACACATACATAGCCACCAACTATAAAATAAAAGAATGAAAACCACATTTTTCTGTTTGCTTGAATAGCTTTTAACCACATGGAAATAATCAAACTGATACACTTTGCATTGGGCTTGGTGGAAGAGCAATTAAGAAGGCACTTATCAAGAAGTTGCAAATATGCAGTAAAGTCTTGGTGCCTCAAATATCTTCATATGAGGCCATGTGCATTAGAAAGAGGAAAGATACCACTGTATTGAAGGCAGTACAATTTTGGCTACTGCTATTTTCATCTGTCCTCAATATCCCTTTTTCTAGTAAGATTAAATTTCACAAAAAAAAAGAAAAAAAAAAAAATAAATAAATAAATAAATAAAAAATAAAAAATAAAATAAAATAAAAAATAAAATAAATAAATTAAATAAAAAATAAATAACAAGAACAATAATAAATAAATAAATAAAAATAAATAAATAAATAAGTAAAAAATAATAAATACGTAAAATAAAGGAAAAAAAAAAAATATATAATAAAGTAAATAAATAAATATAAGAAATATAATAGGATATACAATGAAAATAAATATACATAAATGAATAGAAATACCCAATTAACTGAAAAAAAACTGATTAAATATTAAGGGCATGCTGTGGCTGAGATTTAATAAATTATGATGAAAATTTATTTTTTTCAATTCCTGCAGATTATTGTCGGAAAAATATTCAAATTCTTATGGTATATGAATCATGGGCCAATGCATACAGCAACACTCATTCTGACACGTTTAAAGAGAGAGAGTGGCATACGCTACGAGGTGGGTGTGGCGCAATAAACACTCTCTAAGCATTGTGATATATTGCCTGTTTTTCCTTGTCATTTTACCACTAATATTGGTCTCTTTGGTGAGGGTTCACCCCTCAAATTGCTAACCTCCTTCCCGCCTTACCATACAACACCATACCATACACCCCAGTATGGCAAAGAAAAGGGAAGGGAAAGGTTATGTCATGCTCTAGCTTGCAGGCTCTCTTATGCTTTTTTTTCTTTGCTGATCTTCTTATCACAACATGGGGAATAAACGAAATAGGCTACAGCAGCTGAAGAAGATGTGAGAGATGAAGAAAAAAAGAGAGAATAGGAGATAAATGAAAAGAAGATGGAAGAGATGATGGCTCAGTGGCAGGTGAAGCTGAGGCATTTGGCACAGCAGGGAAGGAGGTTTTGGAGGGGCAGGACAGCAAGAGGATCTAGACCCACTTTTGATAGCAGAAGCTAAGAAGATGAAATGAAGGAAAAGAAAGAAGAAAATTAGAAAATACATCAGGAGAAGAGGAAAACAGAGAGAGAAACGTACATATTTCGAGGCGCCGATCTTGATTAGGACCGAAAAATTTACTTGGAGAGGATTGTCTCATGGAGAAGGAAGGTACCGACTGCCAGTTAGAATAAACCATAATTCTATGAAATAGCATTGTTAGGACACCCACCAGTGAGCTAAATCTATCAGCAAAGGCACAAAGAACCAGAGGCAGGAATTCTGATAGTGTCACCACAAGGTAAATACCTCCAAAAATTAAGTACTAAATATGAGAATAATTAGATCATTCTTTGTGTGCAGTTTCTCTATAGATCAACACACAACATATAATAAATCTACTAATTTTGATAAACACACAACGTGGGTGCTAAACTTTTAAAACTTTGGAGAGCTGTATCTCAAAACATGATTTTTCAAGATATGAAAAACTGTATAAAATCAACCATTACACATGCTGCCTTGAAATTTAATGCACTTATTGACAGGGATTGGGGTAACATTTTGTCAGATCAGTTTTTTGCTAAAGTGATTAGACAGTTTTTAATGAGGCAAAATAACAGCTTTTCATGCTGTTTTGATGATGTCATGAAATGCAAAAACTTAAAAAAAAATCATATCTCATGATGTACGGAGAAATTGAAATTAGCATTCTCTATGTTTCTATATGCATCTTTCAAGTAAGTCTGCCAAACCACATTGCAAAACAATTTAAAATAAAGCTTGTAAGACATTTTGAATGCAACTCTAAGCATGACTTCAAGAAGTCAAGACATTATTACTATATCAGATTCATATTCCTGAAAATTTCAAGTCATAAAACCTTAAAACCAATAACTTTTTAAATAATGAATCTTTCAAATCTTGACCGCAGCATGCCCTTAAATCAATCTATCCATATATATACATACTAGGCCAACAATCTCATATGGGCTGACCCAGACAAAGCACCACACACTTATACATATACATTTAATTCTCTCTCTCATACACATGCACACACACACACACACCCCACAATATTGTGAACCATCCTATTACATTCCAGGTGGTTAGGTATGAATAAACAAATAAACATTTCTGGGTAGAAGTGACATATATTCAGTGAAGTGGGTGGCACCTGACCTGTCACAACAGCCACAGACAACTGCCTGCCAAAATAACATTGTGGCTGACTGAGAGTGCTATGTCAAGTACTTTTCTTTGCTTGTGATTAGTGTGTGTAGGAATGACAACCATGTGGAAAGGCTGGGTGATGATACACAAGCAACCACTGTAGTGATTCTGCATCATGCATTGTTGTTGTTATTACTCATAATACTGGAAATAGAGAAAAATCAATGAAAATAAATTTACAAGCAGACATATTGATTCAAACACACACACACACACACACACACACACACACACACACACACACACACACACACCGGCTAGACTGGATTTGGCGTTAACACGAGAAGTGTACCTATGTGAGGATATACAATACAAATGTCCATTGGGGAAGAGTGATCATGTGGTTATGGAAATGCAGATGGCAATAACACAGCGAAGGAAAGATGAGACATACAGGAGTGGTAGATTGAATTATAGAAAGATGGACACAGAAAGTTTTAAAAATTATTTCAGAACATTAGATTGGGAGGAGATATTACAAATCAGAGAAGTGCAAAAAAAATATGAGATTTTTATGAAATATTATAAAGAAGGAATTATGAAATTTGTACCAAAGTATAAACCGAGAGAGGAAGGAAGAAAGGATTGGTTTAATGCAACTTGTGTTAAGGCTAAAGAAAAGAGAGATGTGGCTTGGAAAAGATGGAAAAAGAGCAGGAATATACTAAATAAGGAGAATTATAGAGTGGCGAGAAATGAGTATGTGAGGGTAAGGAGGGAGGAGGAAAGAAAATTTGAAAAAAGATATTGTAAGGAACATCCAAAATTGTTTTACAGGTTCATAAATGGTAAACTTAAAAAAAGAGAGAGTCCATTGAAAGATTAAAAGGAGAGCAAGGGATAGTAGATGACCCTAAGAATATCATGGAATTGCTAAATAATAGGTTTCAACAAGTATTTACTAAAGAAACAATATTTGTAAAGCCTCAGAATGTAGAAGGAAATGTGCACATGGATGACATTAAGATACCTAAAAAGGAGTTATATAAAATGTTGGAGGAACTTAAAGATGATAAAGCGATGGGACCAGATGAAGTTTCAGGTAAATTATTGAAGGAATGTAGAGAAGAATTGATTGATCCATTATATGATATTATAAGGTGCTCATTAGAAACAGGGAAGTACCAGTAGAGTGGAAAAGAGCTGAAGTGGTGCCCATTTATAAGGGAGGCAGTAAGGAAGAGCCTCTTAACTATAGACCTGTGTCTCTAACAAGTGTGGTCGGTAAGATTTGTGAGAGGGTGATAAAGAAATATTGGATACGGTTCCTGGAGGATCATAAGTTATTATCGGATCATCAATTTGGCTTTAGGAAAGGGAGGTCATGTGTAACAAATCTACTGAGCTTTTATTCAAGAGTGGTTGACAAAATGCAAGAGAGACTGTGTATATTTGGATTTAAAAAAAAGCTTTTGACAAGTTACCTCACATGAGACTGCTATGGAAATTAGAGATTTATGGAGGACTGAAGGGAAAAGTGTTAAAGTGGATGGAAAACTACTTGAGATGGAGGGAGATGAGAACGGTAATAAGGGATGCAAAGTTGGACTGGCTGGTGGTGGAGAGTAGAGTCCCACAAGGTTCAGTGCTGACACCAATACTTTTCCTTGTCTATATTAATGATATGCCAGAGGGAGTAAACAGTTATATTAATTTGTTTGCGGATGATGCGAAGTTGTATAGGTGTGTGAAGAGTGAAGAAGATTTGAAAGTGGAGCAAGAGGTGGGAGATGGAATTTAATTTGAGCAAAAGTCATGTGATGGAGATGGGGAAGAGTGGAAGACGGCCAAGAGGGTCATATAAGATGGGTGAAGGTGTAGTGTTGAAAAAGGTGGAAAAGGAAAAGGATTTGGGAGTGATAATACAAGACCATGGGCAGTTTGAGGCTCATATTGACAAGATGTTTAGAGAAACATATAATTTGATTAGAAATATTGGATTAGCCTTTCATTATATGGATAAAGATATGATGAAGAAATTAATTAGTATGGTAATTAGACCAAGATTGGAATATGCTGGAGTGGTTTGGTCCCCTTATAAAAAGAAGCATATAAGGAAGTTGGAGAGATTGCAGAGAATGGCAACAAAAATGGTTCTGGAATTGGCAGAAATGACCTATGAGGAGAGATTAAAAGAAATGAATTTGCTTACCTTGGAACAAAGAAGAGAAAGAGGAGATTTAATACAGGTTTATAAACTGTTGAATGGACTGGATGAAGTGGATAATGAGCAAATGATGTTGAGAGGAAAATTTAAGTAGAACTACAAGATCGCATAGTAAAAAGATAGCCAAGGGAATATGCTTGAAGGATGTGAAGAAATATAGTTTCCCACAAAGATGTGTGGAGGTGTGGAATAGTTTGAGTGAGGAGGTGGTGTCAGCGAGGAGTGTGCATAGTTTTAAAGGAAAGTTGGATGTGTGTAGATATGGAGACGGGGCCACACGAGTATGATACCCAGGCCCTGTAAAATTACAACTAGGTGAATACAACCAGGTGAATACACACACACACAAACACACAAACACACACACACACAAAGAAAAAAATAATAACAATAATAATAATAATAATAATAATAATAATAATAATAATAATAATGAAAATCATAATCATAATAATGATAATGCATTATCATGATTATTACAGACCTTTTATACAACTTTTTAATTATTTTTTTGGGTGGCCAAAAGTGCCTTCAGAGATTGATTGGTGTAAAATAATTATAAATAAACTTACATTTTCTGTACAGTGAATAATTGAAAATATAAAGAAAAACTTCATACAGTCTGAGAGCACATACTGACACCCTCATATTGCATTTAACAGAAGCTACAACTGGAGAGAGAGAGAGAGAGAGAGAGAGAGAGAGAGAGAGAGAGAGAGAGAGAGAGAGAGAGAGAGAGAGAGAGAGAGAGAGAGAGAGAGAGAGAGAGAGAGAGAGAGAGAGAGAGAGAGAGAGAGAGAGAGAGAGAGAGAGAGAGAGAGAGAGAGTTGTGTGTGTGTGTGTGTGTGTGTGTGTGTGTGTGTGTGTGTGTGTGTGTGTGTGTGTGTGTGTGTGTGTGTGTGTGTGTGTGTGTGTGTGTGTGTGTGTGTTTCACTGTTTGATCTGCTGCAGTCTCTGGAGAGACAGCCATCGTTATATGGAACGAGCTCAGAGCTCATTATTTCCGATCTTGGATAGGCCTGAGACCAGGCACACACACACCGGGACAACAAGGTCACAACTCCTCGATTTACATCCCATACCTACTCACTGCTAGGTGAACAGGGCTACGTGAAAGAAGACACACCCAAATATCTCCACCCGGCTGGGGAATCGAACCCCGGTCCTCTGGCTTGTGAAGCCAGCACTCTAACCACTGAGCTAATGGGTGTGTGTGTGTGTGTGTGTGTGTGTGTGTGTGTGTGTGTGTGTGTGTGTGTGTGTGTGTGTGTGTGTGTGTGTGTATTAAAATTTAAAGTCTGAAAGTGTCTCTGGGCTTTTACTTTTAAGTAAGTTTCCCTTCTCATGCACAAGGCTTCATTGGCAGAGTGAGAGATATAGCAATAAACACCACAGTGATTACACTCACTCTTATCTCTTCTGCTGTATAAAGAACTGCAGAAAGCACAAGCTTTAATGATTAAGCTTTTATATGGTTCAATAAATGGGCACCAGTAATTCTAGAGGTGAAGGCAGAGTGCCATACTCCCAGTCCTTCATAAATCATACACACTCATTTAGTGAACACAAGAAGGAAATATTTATTAATTTTTATTCCTGTAACAATTTTCTTGCACATAATACATATAAAAATCACAATTTATGAATAAATTAGTATAAGCCCATTTGTATTATTGCTAAATGTTGATGTGAATCCATATGCTGTAGTAGCTAAAATCATGATTAAAGGTCCTACTAAATTACCAATCATAAAAAAATAACCATTAGAAATATTTACCCTATTTAGACACCATCAGTACAGCAGTTGGCACAAGACCTGGAAGAGAAATAAAGTAGTTAATACATTAAATTCTGCTGCATAGGAGCCAGGGTTAATAAAAACATAAGAAAATGAGGGAAGCTACAAAAGGCCATCAAAACTACCCATGATAGTCCTGTATGATATAGACCTATTTGTTGCCACCTATCATTCTCATCCATATATTTGTCTAATCTTTTTTAAAGCTCCTTGTTGACTAAACACTCACAACATCATTACAAAGTCTGTTCCATTCATCAACCACTCTATCAGAGAATCAAGGGCCATATCAACAAAGATTCTTAGTTTTTATCATAAACAAATGTCTTATCTCTGAAGGAATCTTAAATATGAGTTTTGGTCTTGGTCTAGATATACTGAGATGAACTCTCAAGCCTCAGTATGAAAAGGTGTAAGAGTAAAACAGAAAATTCTTTTATTTCTCAATATCAAGTTAATAGTACAATTTCTTAAATTTTTTTTACTGAAATAACGAAGATGATAATTATCATAAGTTTTGTAAAGATATGAATGCATAAATTTGTGTATATATATAGGCAGATTCCATCAAAGCACAAGGCATGTGTATATTGTCTCAGTGTTTACTGCCTCGAGCCCAGCTGGCCTGTTCCCCTCACTAAGCAGCGCCTCATTTCCTACTCTTTTTTTGTTGGTATAAAGGAGATTATGACCCGTAAGACTGAAAGGGCCAATACAGGACACCTAGCAGGAGCCATGGCAAGTCTTTCCTTCCTCATACAGTCGGTATTACGAGGAAACATGTAGTTTGATTGGCTTTGACAATCAGCTGCACAAAAGAGTGGCATGGGTCTCTATTGCAAAGAAAGTAAATAAGATGTGCCAAAAACAGGACACAGGAAGATCCAAGGTAATAACAGCTAGAGAGCTGCATTCCCTATTGGCTAAATAACACTGTACTTAATACTTTGATTATTAGTATTGGCAACCACTTTTTACCGTGTGGCTCTCCAAGCTCTCCTCGGCTCTCCTGCCAAGCCTGTCACAAATAACACTCCTGCAGGTGTAGTCTATTACATTTAATAGTTTAAAGTGACTCAGATCATCCAGAATATCCCTTAAGGGGCTGATAAATCTTGAATAGGCAACTTGGGCTCTTTGGCAGACAGCCATCTTTGTTAAATTGATCCCAGCGTAAAATCTTAAAGACAATACAACTCCAGAGGTATCTCAAATCAAAGAACAATTCCGAGAACAATTCTGGAGGTTAAGATAAAAGTTATGACAAAAAGGTTGTCTAGGATAAATTTCCATAGTTAAGAGTCTTTGTTAATACTGCCGTTGTTCCTTCCCATTTTTTTTCTTAAACCTAAATTTCTCAAGCTTGATTCCATTATTTCTGGTTCTATTCTGGCTATTGATCCTAAGAACTTTGTTTATGTCCCCTTTGTTATAATGCCTATACCACTTAAATACTTCTATCATCTCCCATCTTACACTTCACAACCCTTAGTGTGGATGCTCACCCCTCCATCCCCCACATGAGCATGGGGAAAGCCACATAACAGAACCCCTAGTGTGGATGATCCTTTAGGCTGCGTTTTTTATTTAAACTGATTCATTTATTATTTTAATATATTTTTGTGGTTTTTGGTATGACTTATTTTTGTTTTCATGCTTTTTTTTTTTATTCAAGCTGTTAGCTATGAGGAGAAAGGGGGTTTTATCTATTCATTTATTTACTTATTTTTTTTTTCTTTTGTGGCAGCAACATGCATTTTTTTGGAGACTAGTCAACTGAACCAGTGCCACTTGCACCAGTACCACATGCACCAGTGCCAACTGAACCAGTAGTCGACTGAACCAGTGGTCAACTGAACCAGTGGTCAGCTGAACCAGTGGTCAACCAAACCAGTAGTCAAGTGAACCAGTAGTCATTTGAACCAGTAACCATTTGAACCAGTGACCATCTGAACCAATGCACCAGTGGTTATCTGAACACCAGGGCGGCACCAGTGGGCCCAGTAGGGGGTTAGACTTCACTGAGACTGGGTGCTTTTTTCACGTTGCACCTACCCAGTTTACCCTACATTTTTTGTAGTCATAATTTATCTACAAATAATTTTATGTGAAATGGCTCTAGATATTTCACAGTCCTTGAGAGGTGGAGAATTGCTATTGCATCATGATTTTGAGTACTGTCATACCTCGTCCAACACGACAGTTAGGTTCCTGAGCTTGTCGTGCACGGTGAGATTCGTGTTGGGTGAATAATAGACCCTATGGGAAAATAGTGGTTAGATTCCCAGATCCTCCCCAAAAAACACTTTTTACCAAACAGACTGAAA
The DNA here is from genome assembly GCF_017591435.1 of Portunus trituberculatus. Lineage (NCBI taxonomy): Eukaryota > Metazoa > Arthropoda > Malacostraca > Decapoda > Portunidae > Portunus > Portunus trituberculatus. The sequence continues at coordinate 27,653,475 of NC_059296.1, read as the reverse complement.
ATAAAAACAATAAATGAAGTACCAAACACATTTTATTTAACTACAGTACTAGTACCTTATTTAGTTTATTTGCTGGTTGGAGAGGGCTTGAAATACAAAGTGATGGGCCTCTGACTGGCCATGGCTAAGATGAAATCAAGAGAGCGCAAGGGAACCACGTCTGCATACAACAACAGCACGACAAGGAGAGAGCGAGTGGCGCGAGGCAGCGTGCTACCGCCAGCCCCGGGGCGAGTCCAAGACGCTTGGGAGGGGAGGTTGCGTGCATCCACCAGGCCCAGCGGGAGATTCAAATGGAAACCAAATCGTGCAATCGTGAGTCTAAGTCGTGCTCGGCAAAATATGGCATATTTTACCGATTCGTGTATACGCGAGATTCGTGTTTGGCGAGATATGACAGTATATTCTTCGGACAAAAGAGCCTTGGATGGATGATGAAAAAAAGTATTGGAGGAGCAGGAAGTATAAGACTTTCAAATGTAAATCATCAATAATAATGAATGGCTCAAATATTATAAAAGAACCCTCTGACCACACCCATTCTTGAGACTCTGTTCAAACTGATGTTCACGCTGCCCTTGCAAAAATTACACAAGATTAAAAAAACACCTGCGCCACCACAAGGACAATTCTCCCCGAACATCTCATTCCCTTAAACGATGATGTCTTATCAAGAATGCCAGTAAAATCTGCCATTGAACGACGTATTAGACAAACACGTCAAAAAGAGGATAACATCCAACCACCTTCTCAGTTGCAAAACTTTGAGATACCTAATGATTATTCAGACATTGTCATGTATGATTTTGGAGTCGATGATCCTCAAAGAATTTTAGCCTTTGGGAGGCATGATTTGGTAAACTGCCTTCAGAGTGAAGTATGGATGGGGGATGGAACATTTGAAGGGAGGATGCTAACATAATAAATGAGTTACACCTGTAATGAAAGGGTTACAGAACCACTGGTTCAGATGGTCACTGGTTGAAATAGTACTGGTTCAGTTTGCACTGGTTCAGATGGTCGCTGGTTCAAATGGTTACTGGTTCAAATGACCACTGGTTCACTTGACTACTGGTTCAGTTGACCACTGGTTCAATTGGCACTGGTGCATGTGGTACTGGTGCTAGTGGCACTGGTTCAGTTGACATGGAACCATTTTTTACTTGTCTTCATTACAGTCTGTGTTTCAGTTCAGTCAGGTTGCATTTTTACTTATCTTCATCACTTTTTTTTTTTTTTTGCCTTTCATAATTAATTCTCTCAGTTTTTGTGTTAAGGATACATTTTTTCTCTTTACATATATTTTCTTTTTACAATTGAGTTTCTTGGTATTTTGATTTATATTCAGTATTCTATGGATCTTTTGGTACATATTTTTTTCTATTTTCATAGTTATTTTCTAATATTTTTTTATATTTTCTTAGTTAATATTTTTGCATGTTTTTTTCTTTATATATTTTGGTATTGTCTTTTTCCTATCTTCTTGTAATTTTTCCATGTTTTTTTTTGCATTTTAGACGTTTTTTTTTATTTTGTATATTTTTTTCAGTATATTATTGTTTTTTTTTTTTGTACTTTTTGTGCTTTTTGCATGAAATTTTTAAGATTCAGTTTAGATTTATTTTCTAAATTTTAATTTATTTATTATTATTATTATTATTATTATTATTTTTATTTCATCTTATTGAGTAACGTTTGGTTTGCGATGTGGAGATGGGAATGTGTGTTTTATCATGTTTTGTAAAATTTTTTCTGTACAATTAAAGACAAGATAAGACAAAACACACACACACACACACACACACACACACCCGGTAGCTCAGTGGTTAGAGCGCTGGCTTCACAAGCCCGAGGACCGGGGTTCAATTCCCCGGCCGGGTGGAGATATTTGGGTGTGTCTCCTTTCACGTGTAGCCCCTGTTCACCTAGCAGTGAGTAGGTACGGGATGTAAATCGAGGAGTTGTGACCTTGTTGTCCCGGTGTGTGGTGTGTGCCTGGTCTCAGGCCTATCCGAAGATCGGAAATAATGAGCTCTAAGCTCACTCCGTAGGGTAACGTCTGGCTGTCTTGTCAGAGACTGCAGCAGATCAAACAGTGAAACACACACACACACACACACTGTGTTGTGGTCTCAGTTCTACCCGAAGATCGGTCTATGAGCTCTGAGCTCACTCTGTAATGGGGAAGACTGGCTGGGTGACTAGCAGGCGAACAAGGTGAATTACACACACACACACACACACACACACACACACACACACACACACACACACACACACCATCTACTGAAAGATAAGGCAACACATGCAAACACTCTATACACTAAGGCCAGGAACACACTAGCGACTTTGTGGCGCCACATTGTGGTGGAGATGTAGCTCACTATGACTTTCCATTGTTTAGGAGCTGTCTCATGCACACGAGTGTCTGTGGCCAGAGACTGTGGTAAGCTGTCACTCATCCCTGCCACAGCGTGGCACAACTGTGTCGAGGATCCGTGCACACGAGTGACTGTGGCTGACTGTGGCTGAGCTATGGGCAGTCACATACATACCAAATGTGGTGCCAGAATGTAGCGCCACAGTTGCTAACCCCTTGTGTGTTCCCAGCCTAATAGAAAAGACAATAAATACACACACACACACAAGATGTGTGAAAGAATAATAAAGAAACAATGGATCGAGTTCCTTGAAGACAAAAAATTAATATCAAATAGCCAATTTGGTTTTAGAAAGACGGTCATGTGTAACTAATTTATTGAGTTTCTATTCTAGAACAGTTGATAGAGTACAAGGGAAAGAGAGATGGGTTGACTGTATTTATTTGGATTTAAAAAAGGTGTTTGACAAAGTGCCACATACAAGATTACTAAGAAAGATAGAGAAGGGTGGCTTAAAAGGAAGCACATTGAGATGGATAGAAAATTATTTGAGGGGGAGAGAAATAAGGACGGTAGTTAAAGATATGAAGTCCAAGTGGAGAGCAGTAGAAAGCGGAGTGCTGCAGGGATCAGTATTGGCACCAATACTTTTCCTCATTTATATCAACGACATGCCAGAAGGAGTGAACAGCTACATAAATCTGTTTGCAGACGATACGAAACTGTGCAGAGTTATAAAGCAAAAAGAGGATTGTGAAATACTGCAAGAAGACCTAAATAAGCTCTGGGAATGGAGTAAAAAGTGGGAAATAAAATTCAATGTGGACAAAAGCCATGTCATGGAAATGGGAAAGAGTGAAAGACAACCCGTGGGAATCTATAAGATGAGAGATGGAGTAAAACTGGGGAAAGTAAAAAAGGAAAAGGACTTAGGAGTGACGATGGAAGAAATCAATCAACCGGTAAGCCATATTGATAGAATTTTTAGACATAATTTGCTAAGGAATATTAGAGTAGCATTTCACTACATGGACAAAGAAATGATGAAGAAATTGATAAGTACTATAATAAGACCCAGATTGGAATATGCAAGAGTAGTGTGGACCCCTCATAAAAAGAAACACATAAGGAAGTTGGAGAGACTACAAAAAATGGCTACAAGAATGGTTCCAGAATTTGAAGGGATGACATATGAGGAGAGACTAAAGGCTATGGATCTACCAACCCTGGAACAAAGAAGGGAAAGAGGGGATCTGATACAAGTTTATAAATTTATCAACGGAATGGACCAAGTGGATAATGAGAAACTGATCCTGAGAGAAGAATATGACATTCGAAGCACAAGATCGCATAGTAAAAAGCTGAGAAAGGGAAGATGTCTGAGAGATGTTAAAAAATATAGTTCCCCGCAAAGATGTATTGAGACGTGGAACAGTATGAATGAAGAAGTAGTGTCTGCAACGAGTGTGCATACTTTTAAAGTAAGATTGGATAAGTGTAGATATGGAGATGGGGCCACACGAGCATAAAGCCCAGGCCCTGTAAAACTACAACTAGGTAAATACACACACACACACACACACACACACACACACACACACACACACACAGACTACGAGGAAACCAAAACAATTTACATCAGAAGAAATACGACACAGGATGAAAGAATGAAAATGAAAGAGCTTGTAACTGAAGTGAGAGAGAAAAATGAGGAAAGAACCGAGGAGGAAAAGACCAAGTTTTTTTGGAGGATGAGAAATGGGAGGCTGAAGAAGTGGTAGATAAAACAGATGGAATAGACATTACACTGACTGAAACATGGAAGAAAGAGATTAGGAATGGAATTTAAGTGACATACACGAATATAGATGGATTTCTGTCTAAGAGGCTAGAATGTATGGATTACCTAAGAAACAATGAACCGAACATAATGTGTGTGGTGGAAACAAAGTTAAGGCCTGAAATAAAGCTAGATTGGTTTGATGTAAAACACTACAAAGTATGGAGAAATGATAGAAAGAATAAAGGAGGTGGTGGTATAATGGTTTTTACTAAGAAGGATCTGATAGTGAAGGAGGTGAACTTTAGTAAGGGAAATGAGGAAGTGATAAGTATGCTTATAACAGATGGTAAGAGGATATTAATATTATAACGGTATACATACCACCAAGAACCAGTGGTTGGAACTATGAACAGTATTAAATGGTGATGAGAAATACTCTAGACAGAATGAAGCAAGAACTCATCAGAAAAGATAGAGTGATGATAGTCGGGGACTTTAATTGTAAAGAAATGGTGTGGGAAGACTACAAAGTGGTGAACGGTGGTGAGTGGGCAGAGGAATTGTCAAACGTAGTAACAAATAACTTGATGACACAGTGGGTGAGATCACCAACAAGGTGCAGGGGAGAGGATGTTGCAGCGAGGTTGGATTTGGTATTTACCAGGGGCATCTCCCTAAAAGAGGAAATTGAACATGAATGTCCCTTGGGGAAAAGCAACCATGATGTCCTAAGTTTTGAGCTGGATACGGAATTAAGCACGGAAAAGAGTGTGGAGCACAGGGAGGAAAAATTAAATTATGTTAGAGCAAATTATAACCATATAAGAGAGTTCTTTAATGAAATTGACTGGTCTGTGATATACCAGGAAGGGAATATGCAATTGAAATACAATAAATTTATCGATTTACATAACTCTGCTGTGAAGAAGTTTGTGCCATATCACAGAAAGAGGACTTTAAATAATAAACAGTGGTTTAATAGAAATTGTGAAGAAGCAAAAAAGAACAAAGAAGACATGGAAAAAACTTAAGAAAAACAGTGAAGTATTATCAAGAGAAGTCTACAAAACAGCAAGGAATAGATATGTTGAAGTAAGGAGAACAGCACAAAAGGAATATGAAGAGAGTGGTGGAAAACTGTGATAGTGACCCTAAAATGTTTTACAAATTCATAAATGGAAAACTAAATAAAAGGTAGGCAATAGAAAAGTAAAAGATGGGAAGAAGTATATGAGGATGCTAGAGATATAGCTGAAATATTGAACGACAACTTTTGCAAAGTGTTTACAAAGGAGGAGCATTTTACAGGAGGAAGGCCTACGGAAATAAAGCAAATGCAGGACATCATGGTTACTAAAGAAGATATAAGGAAAATTATAAGTAACTTGGATATCAATAAATCAATGGGGCCTGACGGCATATCTGGGAGGTTGCTGAAAGAATGTAAGGATCAATTGTTGAACCCCATATTTGATATTGTGAAAACCTCCATACGAACAGGAATAGTCCCGAAAGAGTGGAAAAGAGCTAACATTGTACCTATATATATGAATGGAAGTAGAATGGAACTGTTAACTAGTTAATCGTTGACTAGTATATTGTGCAAGGTATGTGAAGAAGTAATTAAAGCAAAGTGGAGTGAGTATCTAGAAAGTGAAAACATTCTGAGTGAAAGGCAGTTTGGTTTCAGAAAAGGAAGATTGTGCGTATCCAATTTATTATGTTTTTATTCAAGAGTGACTGACATACTACAACATAGAGAGGGATGGGTGGATGCTATCTACCTGGACTTGAGAAAGGCCTTTGATAAAGTGCCACACAATAGACTGATGTGGAAACTAAAGAAGATTGGAGGAGTAAATGATAAACTAGCAAAATGGATGGAAAATTACTTAGTGGGAAGAGAAATGAGAACAGTGGTGAGAGGAAGAAAGTCCGAGTGGAAGAAGGTAACCAGTGGAGTTCCACAAGGGTCAGTGCTTGGTCCCATCATGTTTTTGATTTATGTTAATGATATGCCAGTAGGAATTGACAGTTACATGAATATGTTTGCGGACGATACTAAAATTATGAGGAGAGTAAAGAATGTGGAAGATTGTAACAAGTTACAGGAAGATCTTGATAAAATATATGAGTGGAGTAAAGAGTGGCAGATGGAATTTAATATAAACAAGAGCCATGTTATGAAAATGGGAAGAAGTAGATACAGACCAAACAGGGATTACAGGCTGGGTGATGAGAAAATTGAAGAGACCAATGAGGAGAAAGACTTAGGAGTAACCGTGCAAAACACTTTGTCACCGGAGAAACACATTAACAAGATATTTGGGAAAACATATAACATGCTTCAAAATATTGGTCTTGCATTCCACTACCTAGATGAAGGAATGATGAAGAAGATACTATGCACTTTAATAAGACCCCAGTTAGAATATGCAGCTTGTGTCTGGTCACCGCATATGAAGAAAAATGTGAAGAAGGTGGAAAGGGTACAGAGGCTGGCAACAAGGATGGTACCAGGACTCAAGGAGTTAGACTATGAGGAAAGACTGAGGAAGCTGGGGCTGACCACATTAGAAGAGAGAAGAACAAGGGGAGACATGATAACTATGTATAAATTGGTGAACAACATTGACATATTGGACAGAGAGTTGATAAAGGTGACCACAAGTAATCATCTCCGAGGACATGGAAAAAAACTAATAAAAGACATCTGTCTAAATGACATGAGAAATTATAGTTTCCCGCATCGTAGTATTGATAAGTGGAATAAACTGAGCAGTGATGTCGTTGACGCAGTGTGTGTCAATCAGATGAAAGAGATATGACAGGAGTGGCCAAGGAGGCAGGACACAGAGAGCTTAGCTCGGGCCCTGTAATACACAAATAGGTAAATACAAATAGGTAACACACACACACACACACACACACACACACACACACACACACACACACACACACTATCTGCACACTGAAAGACAAGACAAGACAAAACACACAGCAACACCATCTGCACATTGAAAGATAAGAGAAGACAAGACACACACACACACACACACACACACACACAAAAGTGGTGAGGCAAATGGGCAAGCCTCTTAATGTGTAGCCCCTGTTCACCTAGCAGTAACTAGGTACGGGATGTAACTTGAGGGGTTATGGCCTCGCTTTCCCAGTGTGTAGAGTGTGTTGTGGTCTCAGACCTACCCAAAGATCGGTCTATGAGTTCTGAGCTCGCTCCGTAATGGGAAAAGGCTGGCTGGGTGACCAGCAGATGACCGTGGTGAATCACACACACACACACACACACACACACACACACACACACACACACACACACACACACACACACACACACACACACATCTGCACAATAAAACACACACACACAGACAACAATAAAAGGCAAGACAAGACAAGACAAGACAAGACAAGACAAGACAACACATACACACAGTGCAGGAGGGAGCCAGGTCCAGGTCTGAGTTTAGGTCCAACCAGTAAGTGCCCCTTCCTTGAAGACGTCACATATATACAATACATAAACCATTTTGAAAAAGCCGATTTGGAAGAAAATAGCTAGACACAAATGTTTATCATATTCTGACTTGTCATAAATCAAAACTAACTTCTAATATATAAAGACATTACCAGGCTGAGCAATAAGAAAATATTTCAAATAGCACTGTATATAAAAGCGTTACAAAATCAACATACTGGCAACCCCGCTTAATGAACAAGTTACATTCCTTAAAAAACATTCGTTGCATGAATTTTTGTTAAGTGAACCAATTATAACAGTTTGACCCCTGACTTGAACTTCCATTGAGAGTAAACAAAGCAAGAGTGTATCATAGTACAGTAAAAGATTTAATGAAAGTAAAAACTATGAAGTTAAACATCTAAGCAGTTTAATTTAAGACTAAGTCATTATAATGTACACTAATGTATGTATGTACGTAACTTTATAATGTTGATGATCTTAAATTTATGAAGAGAGGGAGAGTGGAGCGGGAAAGACGCTAACTGGCAACCTGTGGAATGTAAACAAAAGCCGCATCACTGTACCGCATACAAAACTGTACCACATTTCCACAAGGCTTTCCATTTTATCCATTGCAGAGTCACGAGTTCGGGTGGTTCTTTTTGCTTGCAAGGAAGATACAGTCTCACCAGCCTTCTTAATAGCCTTCTTAATAGAGTCTGCTGACTTAAAAATAGTAGAGACATCAAGCTATGATGGCGAGCAATGCTATTAGTTTTTTTGCCTCTCATGTCTGTGAAAAATATCCAGCTTCACTTCAAGAGTAAGAGACTTTCTGGTCTTCTTAGCAACACTAGGCGTCATTGCAGGGCTGGTTGCAGGACGTTTTGGTGGCATGTTGAGTGAGGGAAGATGAACTGCTGCTGGACGCTGTTATTGTTTTGAACTAATAAAAGCGGGGAAGGGTAGGGGGAGTGAGTGGTGCACGTTTTGTTCACAAAAGGCGCTGGTGTATTCAAAAGCCTGTCAACTTGCGTGATACGGTGGGGCTTTCAAACTTGGAAAAAATTACCTGGATAAAATTTTGTTAAAGCGAGTTTGGTGTTCGTTATACAAGCAGATGGTAGTAAAAGGAAACGTTCATTGTAGCAAAATTTCGTTGTGTGAATGCTTGTTAACTGGGAGTTGTTTGTACTTAAAAACAATTCTAAAGCCCACCATTCTTATTCAAAATTATTAAAAACAAAAATAAAGAATATTAACTACTTTCAGAATACATCACAACTTGCCAAGACCTTGAATCAAAAAAATATCTTTTATATATGATGTCACTTTCACACACTTTAACGAGGCTATAAATCGCTTTTAAAGTCTACATAATCAGCTTATCATAACCAAAACCCACTTTAACCATCATAAACAAATTTTTGAAAATGCAAACACTTCATTACAGCTTGAAATGAAAAATCAAAGGTAGTGGGTTTAAAGATTTGTAACAGAAACTGAGATCATATCCAAGCCATAAACAGCCTCTAAATCACCATAATTCATGTAACACAAGAATGGAATACACTTCAAACACTCCTAAATATATGTAAGAAACAGGAAAATTGACTTAAGGCTAAACAAGTGAGCCAAGATAAATAAAATAATACTGGCACTGTCCAGGCTGATGCAGGCTGAAACCTGCTGATGACGTCATCTAGATGGCCGCCCAAGAGAGCTGGCCACCAAGCACTTGGCCTCCTTCAGGGTTCATAACACACAAAGCAAACAATGACAGATAAACCTCAACAACTTGTATGAAAGATTAGGTTTGTGGCTCTACTTTGTGAGCTGTCTGGCATATTATAGGTAACAAATAAAACACAAAATGACTGAGAGATGGGCATTGGCTGGGTCAGTGCCTTTGTTTACTTATTGAAAATAGAAAAAATTGCAGTGTTTAACTTTACTGCAGGTGTTGGTTCTCTGATATGTTGTCTTGGGGGATGGGAAGGTGAGGTTGGAGGAAGCTACGAAGGATTTGAGAGGGTAAAACATTGAGTTACTTATAAACACTGGTTTGAAGATTAACTTGGTGACATCTTTGCCTTGTTTATAGATCTGCAATGGTTAATTTGTTGATGTTTTGCAGTGAAGGTAACTAAAGTTAAATTATGACATGCTAGCACCACGAAATAATGAAGTACGTACACTAATATGTAACATACATTTCTGGTGAACTGTCCTGCCATGGCAGCGAGTGTCTGACTGTCCGTGTCGCCAGCAGGCACACACACACTCAGACAAACACCATTTTGTGCTTCAAACAGAGCATAAACATTGACCCTTTGTTTAATACTAGGCTACAAACATGGTTTTATTTTCATTATCATCAATGTTTTCATTTTCACTATCACTACCTCTCACAACCACCATTACCACCGCACATCCTCGCAGCTCATGGTAAACACTAAACAAAAGAAAATGGTGGTGGTGAAAGTGGCGGAGGCAGATACTTCGGTGCTGGTGTTGCACATTAAATTTTCTGAATCACTAATAATAATAATAATAATAATAATAATAATAATAATAATAATAATAATAATAATAATGATTTTAGTGTAATGATATAATGTAATTTGCAAATTATTACTTACCTAGCAAGAATATAAAAGAAATGAGAATAATCATAGAGAAATATTGGTAACTTGTGAATATAGGAAGTAGAAGAAAAAAAAAAATTCTCTCTCTCTTCAATGTGCAATCTTTATGAAAACACTTAGAAATTTTTAATAATTCACTGAGATTTAGTAAACAATCATGGGAGAATGGCATTTCCATATCCAGAGAGAGAGAGAGAGAGAGAGAGAGAGAGAGAGAGAGAGAGAGAGAGAGAGAGAGAGAGAGAGAGAGAGAGAGAGAGAGAGAGAGAGAGAGCTGGCAAAGGATCCAATAATGACAAAGCTTTAATATGAGTACTGACACTGCAGTCATTCCAAGAGATATGATCAGCTCTCTCTCTCTCTGAAGAGACAAATCATCCTGCAATTCTACTGGAGATGAAAGCTAACCAGACAAGACATGACGTATTAGATGTGATACAAACTAAGCAAAAGTTAAGGAGTTTGTCACATCATTTCTTAATCACTGGTGTAAAGTTTGGATTTCTGAGTCATCAGTATGTATATGATGAAATAATTCTCAGAACCACAGCTTGATATATAAGTAGGGAGAGAAAAAAAAAAAAAGTGAAACTATGATTTCCAGAAACTTTCTCAGCCAACAGCTTGAAATGATGAAAAATAACCAATAATGTACTGTATATATTCCAAATGGCAGAATTTTAGTTTATGATTTGTTTAATGGTAGGAAATTTTTTAAAATTTTCTTCTTTTAGTGAAGGTTTTGTTAATGTGTCAAATTATAAACTTGTCAAAAAAATAAACTTAAAAAATAACATAAGGTTCTATTATTCAGTTAGTGTGTTTTCAATATATGTGCACATTTTCTCAGTCCCTTTCCTGTGCATTAAGGGAGGATCCTGTAGTAAGAAGTGAAATATCAGTCTCTCCAAGACAGACAAATGATGTTCTTGGGTGGACTATGGGAATAATATTTGTAATATCTAGCAAAACATCAATGATTGGCTTGAGTTTCTGCATGAAAAACACTTAGATATAGGTTAGCTAATGGGGCATCATCTTGTGACAATTGGATGGCTGAAAATAATACTTCAAACATTTGTTTATGTTTTCGAAGGATGTTGCCACCAAATGGGGCCTGAAAAGGCAAAGTCTGCACTCAGGAATTGGTGATATACATGAATGTATTAGAGCTGTACACACGTACCATGGCCAAGTTGTATGTTACCACAAGGACTCTTCAGCATGTACATCAAAACAATCTTGCAGTAAGAAAGAGGGTTAAAATTATTAAGTTGGTGAACAGATATATTAGTAGAGAGAGACAGCAATGGGGAGGAGCAAGTGATGGACTGGGACCAGTGGAGATGACTAGTGAAGAGATGTGACCCAATATGAAAAATGGGAAACGTCAACAGGGGAAGAAATAATAAATAAATAAATAAGAATAGTTACCTAAGACTTCCAAAGGCTTATCCATATCTTCATCGTCAAATATCTTGCGAGGAAAGGATGTGGAGAGGTTGAAGGGAGTCTCTGGGGGCACACCATCTGGCCGGTTGAGGCTGATCCAGAGGCGCACAGCTGAGAGGGGCTCCTTGGCCTTGAACTCCTGCACCAACGGGGTTCCACTCGGAAAGCGTATCTGAGAAAAGACATTCTTGAATGAAATTCACATACTTTTCATAACATAAAGTACTATAGGACAGCTTCTGAAATGATCATGGCCTTATTCTGAAAAAAAAAAAAACAAATCTTAGGAATTCCAACTTTGAGATCAAATTACATGCATTTTGGCCTCCAACTGCTAAGTGCATTGGGAAAAAGCAGTGATTATTACAATATGAATTACCCAATCTATAGTGGTAAGAAATAATAAATAAATAAACATAATAATAAAAAAATAAATAGAATACAATAAAACAAAATTAAAGGAATAAATAAGAAGAAAAATAATAAAAAAGTGATAATAAAAATAAAGAAATAATCAAATAAAAAATAGAAGATAATTAAAAAAAAATTAGACGGAGAATCTGCAACAAGTATTTAAAATAGGACTGAATTCATCAGTTACTTGTTGTCCAGCAGTTCCTGGCTTAAAAAAACATATATAGTAGGCATGGCAGCAGCAGGGAAAGATGCTTGGACCACTGCATAAGTGTCTTAGAGATTGCTTGGAATGCAACACTTGTTACTACAAGCTAAGGAAGTAATTTTGTACAATAGTAAAATATATTGAGTCATCTGCCACCCTTCATTCAAGCTGTCTCCATAGTGCACAAGCATTTCAAAATAGTTTAATTTCATTTAATAGGCTCTATACTTAATATACAGCATCATATATAAAATAAATACCAAAATTTGAATCAGAGTAATATTTTGCCATTCTTGATGATTAAGACAATTATAATTTGCATCTTAGAAGATATAGAAAGATCAATTCTTTCTTTCACTTTCTATAAGCTGAAAAGTCAGTGGTGGTCAATGTTTCTGGATTGATTATAGTACCCTAGGTTTTCTTTTCTACTAAGACTCCAAAATATCAACTCTAAAATACCAATATCTCTCATATTGTTTAAAGTCACACACAAAACTTAAATTACTATGATGTTAATCAATACCAAAGATGAACTTTCACTGAAAGGGACGGAATAACTGTTCAAGCATGTTGAGTGAAAGCAATGCAAGAGTGAAAGAAGTACAAAACACAATAAAGTAATGCAAGGACAGGAATAACTGCTCACTTTAACACCATAGTCATTCTCCAAAGAGAGTACAGTGGAACCATGCATGCTTTGGGCTCCGAGGGATCTCCAAGCGCACAGGTTCGAATCCTGTCCACGGTCCGAGTGTAGGTTGGACTTCCTCACTCGGGGTAACGGTTTCCTAGCGGGTGGGCTTTCAGATAGGAGGTACCCCAAAAAAGTACCCCCTTTAGCCCAGAAATTCCCATGAAAAACCCACATGGTATAAAAAAAAAAAAAAAAAAAAAAAAACATGTCAGACTGATATGAGACATAGTATAAAAATTCTAGTGACTTTTTTATTTTTCACTAATTGAGTTTGAGTCTCAACTCCAGCATAAATGAAAATATAAGAATTTGACAACAGAGGTTATATCATAAAGGAATCTGTTTCAAAAGTTATTTGTGAGAACAGCATCAGAGATCTACATTTCAAAGCTAAAGTGGTCACTTTCCAAAATGGTGAACTGTCTTCCTCTTGTACACTATCTTTCAAACCCAAACAATCTTGATTAAAGCTCCTATTCCATGAGAACAATACCTGCAGTCTGGCTTGTGCATAATCTTTCTTTTGGGCTGGTTGAGCAGCTGGTGCTGGTTGAGGTTTTGCTTCAGAAGGTGCTGCCCCCTGACTTCCTCTAAGATCCTTTTCTCTTCTTGCTTGCCTGTCCCTTTCAATCTGTTCCTTCACCCTCTGCCTGGCCAGTTTGTCCTCTTGCTTCTCCTTCCTCCTTTCTTCTGCCATGCGTTTCATCTCATTCTCTTGCATTCTTAAACCAAAAAGTGTAAATTATCTTACATTGATTGTAACAGTACTGTAATTAGTTCTCTGAATATGAATAACTAGGAGGAGATGGATATATATATATATATATATATATATATATATATATATATATATATATATATATATATATATATATATATATATATTCTGTGCCTCTTCTGGTCCCCCCTAGCCATTGGTTGTGTCTGAAGGTCTCATCCTCCTAATAAGTAAATCACATGTGAAGAACAAGTGAATGCTTCAAGGCCGCTCAGGTGCCAAGAGACTTTCATGAACCTACTGGATGACTGTACTATTTGAATTTGCATTCTTCTTAAAAAAATCAGCACCAGATTGTGTATCAATTGAGAGGCAAACAAATACAAGGAACAATGTCAAAGCTTTACACTGGATGCATGGTGGATGCAGGACACCACCACCAACTCTTGGCTATATACAACAGCAATGATGTAAGATTCATACTTACATCCTCTTCCTTTCTGTTATCTGCTGTCCCATCTGGATCCGCTTCTTCTCGCGCTCCAAGGCTTCCTTTGCTTCTTTCTCCTCTCTTTCTTTTCTCCTCAGCTTGATTTTTCCCTCCAACTCTCTCTTCTGCAAAACTTATCATTATTATGCATTTTTTTCAGTGATTTCAAGGTTCTTTTTATTCTAAAGAAAAAGCTACATTTATATCACAGCATCCAGATTTTCACAAAGTGCAATACACTCTAACTGGAATTCATCTGTGCATGGATGGATAACAAATATTAAAGGTACCAAACCAGGCTGATTATTTTACTCATCTCTGGCATGTCTGTCATATAGATATTGCAAATTAAGATATAATTTTCATATATTCTTGAATATTGTAAAGCGTGTAAGAGTAAAAGAGTTGAAATCTCTCACTAAAGAATTTTCATATGCTGCAATGCAAAACAGGAAGCAGAAGCAGCCTTATCTTTTATTATTATCTTTTATATTTTATTTTCATGGTTCACTTTATTCTTTTTAATTATCATCTCACATATACAGAAAAAGGCAAAAACAAAAGGTTCCATTTCAAACGTTGACTGTATAGCCTATGTGTCCTCTTGTTAAAAGTAAGTGAGCAACACAGCTGTGTAAAATGGAATCAGAAATATAAGAGATTTCACGGTGAATGTTATAATGATTTTGATATTTATTCATGTGACTAAAGTCAACAAGGTATTCTACAAACCTTCTGCAACTTTTCTTCCTCTGATAAAGGTTTCTTCTCTTCAGTTGATTCAGAGAAATTTGTATGACCTGATTTCACAGCATGAAACTCCACTTCCTCTGATGTCTTGAACAGCTTGCCACAACTGGAGACATCAACAAAATATGTGTGTGTAAAGAGCAGTAATCACTGATTTTCAAAGGAAACAAACTATGTGCTGACTTTGAGACTCTCAATCTTTATATGGTATTGATAAATCTTCATTCTACTGACTAATCATTCATATAAATGTGAGTAATTTACACTTAAAAGCTTTCCCCATTTCTCTTAATTACATATGTAATATCATCTTATTCTACTTTGAACTCAATAATAATAAGAACATAAAAAATCAAGGGATGTTGCAATAAGCCATTATGAATACACATGGTGGTCCCTCTATGAAACATGAAGTTAAAGATAGAGTTATGAAAGGTAAGTTTACATACAAATAATGACTTCTATGGCTTAGCAGTGATAGTTTAAGGATACTTGCAGAAAGATTTCATTAAAATTTCACCTGGAAGTTCTGAACTCACTGAGCATAAAGAAAACATTGAAAATATTGAGAAATTCAGGTCTCTGATACTTTAGAATTATCTTTGAGGTGTCAGTGTCACGTTCACAAAACGATGAAATCACATGGGCCATTCAATCCACATGAAAAAAGTTCAACATTAATAACAGTGCACAGTAACTACTACAGCTAAATAAACCAATAGTGTACCATGCCATGGCTGGTGGAGAGTGTGGATCCTGGTACTACTCACACTGGCTGACTGACCGTTTTGCCCTGACAATGAATCAAGAATACTGTTCTCATATGCAAATTCAAGAAGCTCTGCTCTCTTAGTTTAGAGGATTGATCAGTGGTTCCCAACATTTTCTTGAGTGAGTACCACTTGAAGGTCCCGTTCAGTCCCTGCGTACCCCCTGGTTCCACAAAATTTCAGTTCCAGCAAATATCAATTTTAATCAAGATAATATGACCATAAAAGATGATTCCAGTTAATGGTAAGTCAACTATTCAACACCTAAGAACACAGCAATATCAGACTACTTTTCCTGCATAAAATTTCCTGTAATGTCTCTCCCCTCAAGGATGTTCCACAGAGTAAAACAATGCTGGAAGAGAAGAGTGCAAATATAAAGAAGAAAATGAGTGTAGAGGAAGGGGAGGGCAAAAGTTGTGTAATAAGTACGTACTACTTACTCATCACACTTGATAGATTTAGCCTCGTCTTGACCATCCTCATCACCTTCTTTTGTTGCCTCTGCTGCACTTGCTTTACCTTCTTCAACTCCACCAATTGCTCCTTCTGTAGCTTCTGCTCCACTTGCTCCTCTATCTCCATCTCCACTTGTGCCTGGAACATGGAACAAAGAATGATTACCACCTACAATACCATGTATGAAATAGTAATGATACACTTTCTTCTCTCTCCTTTTATTCAAGTCATAAGATGCAAACATGGTCACTAAGTAAACTGAATATACATATTCAAATAATAAATATGAACTATATGAAAGGAATTCAAATGGTAAACAAATTTTGTTCATTTACTTTAATTACATATACAACACACACACCAAATATATCTAAACAAATCTATATATCCACTTCAAACACACACTAAAAAGCCAAAGATTCTCAATACTTCAAGATCTCAGAGATAATTCCAAGGGGTGACAGTGTTATTCACACCATAATCAACAACAAATAAATACAAACTGAAATGAATTCATAATTTTCCAGCCAGAGGGTATGCCATACATACAAACAATGTCCCTCTCTCCCACTGACACTCCCTTATGATAACATGTTAACATTAAACTCACCGACAGCTGCAGCACCTGCAGGCTCTGCTGGGGGATCATTGATGCCTGGGTCTTCAGAGTGAGCCAGCAGCCACTCCATGGCCTGCTCCACTCCTCCTCCAGTCACAGCCAAAGATTTCTTCCTGCAGCAAAATAAAATTTTCCATATGGGAAAACATTACAAGAAAAAATAGGGAGTCTTTAAATATATCTACTGCTGTAAATACAAGACCACAAACAAAGACACTTATCTCATATTTCTGATATAAACATAAAATAGAAGAGCAAAAACACACACACACACACACACACTGATGAGGATGGAATGACTGACACTGTCTTGGGCATGTTGATGCTTGAGTGCAAGTTGTATGGAAGAAAAATGCAAAGGAATGCAAAGGCCAAGAGGAAAAAGTAAAGGTTGAGGGATGTAGGATGGGAGACTATCCAGGTAGACTAGAATGAGAGAAGCTTGAATGGTGTGGATGAATTGAATGATAGATTTGTTGAAAATGTGAGGAATGCAGCAGCCAGCCAGATAGGGTATGTGAGAACAAATGCATGTAAACCGTGGTGGAATGATAAGATAGGAACTCTAAGAAAGAAGGCCTGAAATATGGTATGCAGGTAGCAGAGGAAAAGGAGGCATGAGAGCCAGGAGGCAGAGAGTGAATACCAGAACACATGGACAGCATATGTGAGTAAGCAGCGAGTGATGAAGTGAAAGACAATGAATGCTAAGGGCAGGTGTGTGAGAGAAGCATGATTCAGTCCTTAAGAGAGAAAGGTGTGGAAAGTGGTAGAGAATGGTTCAGATTCCTGAGGGATGAGAAGATGCCTGACAGTGAGAATGTGCAGAGGCTGAATGTGAATGGGGCAGTGTTAACATATAAGGAAGAAACAAGAAGGATGTTGAAAGATTTTTGGGAAGAGACTGAGGTGCATCATATGAGAAGAACCTGACACCTCATCTGGCAGTGTTCCAGGCACCAGTATCTTGATCACATTGGTGTCTCCAATAGTCACGTTGGGAGCATTGATGAGGACAAAGCTACAAACAAATCTAGCAGACCAGACAAGTAGCAATAATAGTCTGCAAAAGAGTGACATACTAAATGACATGGCACATCTTTATACTGATACACTACTGATCATATCATGACTTGCAATTTCCTACAGATGCTTACTTTCAGAACAAAGAAAAAATGATACTAAGATAATACTTTCTGAAATTGTCCACTCTCCATACTTGTGCAGGAAACAATTAAACATCATCTGGCATAGAGACACACATGACACTGCCTTCCACAACTAGGATTACATGCTCCAACAAGAGAGAGAGAGAGAGAGAGAGAGAGAGAGAGAGAGAGAGAGAGAGAGAGAGAGAGAGAGAGAGAGAGAGAGAGAGCAAAGACACACTACCAATCATATGTCCTTTCATTTATAACAACTCTTCCTTCAGCCTCTCTCAATAAGCTTTCTATAAAACACACTAAAGAATACAGCACCAAACACGTTATGGGCAGGGCTGGCACCAATCAGTCAGTCCCTGCACAATGCACACTCACACTGCTGTCATTGCCACTCACCAGTGCTGCCAGGATGAGCTGTGAACTTTACCCTAAATACACCCTGAACATTGCCCTGCTTGTTAAAAAAAATCTACTTATTAAAGATCATCTATATGTATGCACATGTGAGAAACATCACCATAATATAAACAGTGGTGAAATAACAATAAATTTGTAGTTTCAACCAATATATATGATCTTGTATTTCTTTTTCCCTATGTCTAACAAGCTTGGAGACCTCCTGAGAAAGCGAGATTTTTGGGTGGGGAAACCAAACCTAACCTAATATAAATTATGTTCCGAAGTTATTATTAATTTCCGATAGGGTAAAATGGTGTTAGAAATGCTCGTAGAAGTGTGATCTTGGACCGTGAGAATGTGTATAGTTACATGTGGTGTACTAGTTGACACTGCAATAATAACGAAATAACATTACCCTGAAGTGAAATAATGTCACCCTAAAACAAGCTAATTACACACGGCACGGGGCTGGCAGGGCACGGCTGGTCAAATAACACACGCCTCTACATTTCTGAACTAGATTAGCTTCGGTGTAGAGTAATTCAACTAATCTAATTCCACGGCTGATCCCAACTCAAAATAAAAAAAATAATAAAATAAAATAAATAAAAATAAATAAAGGATAACGTTTTGCCCGAAGTAAATAGCCACTGTCTGGAAATGGCTAAAGTTGGTTTGGTGATCCCCAAGCACGGTACTCACACGGCATTCTCCGAGAAGCCCATCTCCATCAGGGTCTGCAGGGCTGCCATGGCTGCTTAACTCACTCGTGACCAGGGACAACACAGAGCTAGCCCACACACACGCCGCTTCTGCCTCAGTCACTCCGGGCCGGAGGTGGTGGTGGTGGTGCTGGGGATGATCTTGATCTTGACAGTTGACACAAGGCCTCTCTCTCTCTCTCTCTCTCTCTCTCTCTCTCTCTCTCTCTCTCTCTTGATGTTTCCGACCTAAGAGGTTAGAACACAACTACACGTATTACATTCTTAAGTGTCCTTTCAATTTTAATATCAATGGAATGTTTTGTTCTCTCTCTTTCCATATTACTTTTTTTTCTTGCCTTGATTTTCTTATCATTTTTTTTTGTTTACTTGTTATTATTTTGACAATCGGATGAACATGTCTGATAGTCTGTTTTGGTCTTTCTAACACGCATATCAGCAATACGCGTTTCACACTAAATCAGATAAGCCAGTATGTACCTGTGTGTGAAAAACGTGACTCCTTTATCTCTGTACAGCACCATGCTGAGAGAGAGAGAGAGAGAGAGAGAGAGAGAGAGAGAGAGAGAGAGAGATTTTCTTATGATTGGCCTTCTTTCAGACTAGCTAGTTGCCTTTCTGAGAACTAAATCAATCAAGAATATTTTATGTTAAGATATGAAATTCAGACCAGTGGCAGTATCCCTCACCTCTTGCTTCAGTGAGGTGTCAGAGTGGATATTACTCCCTTGTCTCGATCTTCTCTAGATTACAAGATCTGTCACCCTGACTGTTGGGTTTTCTTCGATATCGCAGCACTCACCACTGTATTACAGAACTCCTCACTCGTGTCTCCCCAAATTGCGTGGCAGCGGTCACCGATCTTAAGAACACTTTCGATGACGCTAGCAGAGATATAAGTTGGTGGACTTGAGGTATCAAAAGACGACCGCCGAGATGAGTAAGAGGATATAATATTTCTGGGATATAACTTCTCCGGTCTTCTGGTAAGAAGCTTACAGTACCTAAAACAAACTAATTGAACTTAGAAATTCAGGGGTTGGTGTTTTCAGTACATTTTTATTCACTATTCTATACGCTGTTTGTTCTCCAAACTGCTTGTAATAACCCTGTACACCACTGTTATCGATTATGCTGACATTTACATACACTCCATCTCACCTCACAATCTCGAACAGAACCTATCGTGAGTTGTATGGGATACTGACCCAGTTAGTCTCCTGTCCTAAAGGTCACTCAGTGGTTTGTTAATGCCTTTCAGGTTCTTTGATCACATAGACGTAACAGTGGTAACATTTTGCTACAACGAATTCTGTTCCTTTGGGTCAAACCCATCAACGCACATGAGTCATTAACTCTAAATTCCTTAATTCCCATGTAGGCATTCCACACAGGGACACAGCAAACATTAACTCTGCCTCCTCGTGGTGTCGGTCCTTTGCCTTTACTTTGTTGTTACTTGTCCATGGTTCGAGCCATCGTGTTCATCACCAGCCACTACAGCGACCGTCCATACAGCGTGTCCGTGCAGCACTATAGGACACGGTCTATCCCCCATCCCCACCCTTACGAATACCATCGTGACTCGTGTGTCGAACTGTCGATCTTAGAGTCAGGAGACAGACAGAGACAACCTGATGGCTTTCTGGTTACGTTTGGTCTGCATATCAAGTCGTTGAGGTGGAAAACGTACCTCGCTTCTCCTTGCTTCTCTTTCTCACTCCCACAACAACGCAACACAATGGAACATTATTGCCTGCACCGCTAGGGAGCCAGAGACGTGCTGCCTCAGGGAATGACGTTCGTACAAGTGTGTCAGCATCTACAAAAACCAAGACAACTCTTTAGATGAAGTCCTCGTCCCGTACACACGTTTTGCTGGCTGATAATGGATTGTCCTGCGCAGCATATTACTTTTGCTATATTGCTATTATTATTACTATTATTATTTTTCTCTCATATTAACTGCAATCTGATTTGATTTCTTTTAGTGTTCTTCTACAAAGACCACATTAAAAACAAAACAAATAAGAAAATACCTAGAATTTTTTGTCCGGTACATAACTTTTACTCTATCGCTGTTAATGGCTGGCCCCGCACAGCACAATTCCCTTTCTCTAATTACATTCTTTAATTAATAAATTTCCTCAATGTACCGCTGACTATTTTATATTCACTTGTTAGCCTGTTAAAACTGTGGCAGATATTACGGTTATTTTTTTGTTTTGAAATGGCGCCAATGCACTAAAGCAAATAAAATTAAAACGAATCTCTCTCTCTCTCTCTCTCTCTCTCTCTCTCTCTCTTGACGTTTGTCCTTATCGTGCAGTGTCCCCGGAATAAGATTGCTACCTATTTATTTTATTATTCAACGATATGCTAATAACAACAGATTTCGAGCAAATAAGCACGAAGGTTTATTTTGGGGAGCATTCACCCTATTCAACTGAGGGACTCCATGCATTTTAAACATTTCAGCCCCCTTATTCCACTCACCCTACTCAACTTAAGGACGACATTTTAAACATTTCAACCCCTTATTCCAAGTATTTTCACACACTACAATAGAAGTTTTGCTTTGGGAAGTGCTTTTGAATGATTATCATTTTCTATGTGAATTCTGTATCTCACCATCTTGTTCGTCTGAGTAATTACCGGCTTCGTGTAGGTCAGTGTAGGTAAAATTCTTCAGATGGTTCATTTCATCTTTGCTATGGCGTGATTTCATGCTGTTGGTGTTTTTAATCAGTCAGTCAGTCAGTCAGTATACAACCAGTCACTCAGTCAGGCAATAAGTCACTCTGTCAGTCAATAATAGATCAGCCATCACTGTCTCGCTCACTCCCTCCATCACGCTTGCCACACTGTATTTACACATGAACAAAAGAAAACTAACTCTGCACTCCACTTGGTTTCTTTCGTCGATTTTAAGCCCTTTGATCTATCGGCACGCTATCAGTCCTCTGTCTTTAAATGGACTGTCGGCAGATAAAACAACAACAACAACTTATAATTGAGGAAAAGCGTCTAATATAGTGAAAGTTAAGGCAGTTTTTACTAGATTTTCGTCCACAAGTGTATGAAACTACTCATGCATGTTTCTGTTTGCTTGGCTCATGATGTTCTTTTATTCCAGTATATTGATAGATTGCATTCAGAGGATTTAGAATAAGGAGAAAGCATCAAGTACTATGGAAGTGAAATGTGGTATTTTACTCAACCTCTGATGAACACTGTATCTATCTATCTATCATGCACGTCTCCAGTTTGCTCGTCCCTTGAGCTTTCTTGCAATTCGCTGACATGTCTTCTCAATATACTTGGGCACGTTGATACTGACTTATGGCTTCTCCACAGGCTTGATCAAATGATGTGGTGCAAGACATATCTAAATTAGAGAGACGCCGCTGAGATGAAATGAAGCGATCCCACGAGTTGTTCAAATCTTTATAAGCTTTTCAGTGCCCGCATTTATACTTTAGCCCAGTGAAGTGGCTTAGAGTTGCTGAAATGAAGTCACGTGTCATATGTTATTATCAATCAAGGAGAGTGACCATGACATGTTTTCATATTCATTCAAGTTACTATCTCGTGATTTTATACAGCCTCGGAAACTTGTGTGGAGATTAGAATAGTGAAGACTCAGTGTATTAATCTTCTGACCCCCTAGACCCTTCCTAATGTAAAGAAAATCGTCTAATCACACCCAAAACTCGTAGTAAAAATACGTCCCAGTACTGAAGAGGTTAAGCAAGGCAGTTTATGACAGACTCTACGTTCTGTCGCCTTAAGCTTCAATATTTTACTACTCCACCATTTCTTTTTTTTTTCTTCTTTGTTTTCATGGCTACATTCCTAGTCAAGCTAACCTACATTTCATCATCTACGTCGAACAGTCCTTCACGGGTACAAAAGCGACATCGGGCAGCTCATAAAACACACACACACACACACACACACACACACACACACACACACACACACACACACACACACACACACACTTCAAATTTTAAGATACCTCCATGGGTTGTGTGTATCCTTAAATATGTGTAATATGCATGTTTGTATATCATAAGTACGTGAGATATGGGGATTTTCATCTGTAAAACTACAAGATAGACAAACCGAAATATTATTATCATTTTTACTACTACTACTTGCCCTATCCACTCTCCTACTCTGATGATACCACCCTACATCATTCCACGTCCTTTCAGAGACGTCCAGCCCTTCAGGAAGTCAACAGATCACGCAGGGACGCCACAGAAAGCCTGAATTCTGATCTTTCTAAGATTTCCGATTGGGGCAGAGAAAATCTAGTAGTTTTCAATGCCTCAAAAACTCAATTCTTCCATCTATCAACTCGACACAATCTTCCAGACAACTATCCCCTCTTTTTCAATGACACTCAACTGCCTCCGTCTTCCATATTGAACATCCTCGGCCTGTCCTTTATTTGCTTCCTGATTTTGACTAACAATTCTTATCTTTTAGAGAACCAGCATCAAGTGGGCCCTTTTTTTTTCTTTAAGATTGTTTTGCCCCTGGCTGGCCTTCTCTCCTACATAGAAAACACATCCACACACACACACACACACACACACACACACACACACACACACACACACACACACATTGTATGCAAGTTAACTTTACAATGAAATAGGATTACTCCCTAACTAGGTTAGATATTATGTAAAACTATTTTTCAGCTCTTACTGCATATAATTTTTTTTTTTTAATTAAAACCGTCTGTCTTAGGAGTTTCGACTCGATAGACCATGCCTGACATATTTATTGATCGTAAATCTGCCTGTATTCCTTAAAAATGGCAATAAACTATACTTACTTACTTACTTACTTACACACACACACACACACACACACACACACACACACACACACACACACACACACACACACTTTGCCTCTAACGTGCCATATGCTGAAATATGGTGTGTGTGTGTGTGTGTGTGTGTAGTAGGAATAATGATAATATTTCGGTTTGTCTATCTTGTAGTCTTACAGATAAAAATCTCCATATCTCACGTACTTAAGATATACAAACATACATAGTACACATGTGTGTGTGTGTGTGTGTGTGTGTGTGTGTGTGTGTGTGTGTTCAGGAGGAATTGTTGAGTAAAGCAGAGGCAGATAATGTGCTTAATCTTTCTAAATAAGTAATAACAAACTAACCTTAGGAAAATAATCGCAAAAGGAACTCAAGATTGTCTAAGACTCTAAGGTAAGGCGAACATTGAGAACACGAGACAATTGCTGACTGACTGATTAACTGACACACACACACTTTTGTTGCCTTCTGTACGTATGCTTCAATACTGAGATAGATAGATAGATAGATAGATAGATAGACAGATAGATTGACAGAAGATTGATAAGCAGATGGGTAGATGAATGTACAGACTGATAAATAGGTATGCAGAAAGATAGATAGAAAAAAAAAGATACATAATTTACTGACCACACCAAGGAGTAGATTATAATTATGTTTAATGGTGAGATGAAAACACACGCCAGATGCTAAAGAGAAAATTGTCTACTAATTAAAGACGAAAATAAGACTGATTTTCTTTATTTCCTCAGCTAAGATCAATACACGAGCAGCTGTGGCAACATTCGCACATACCTTACCAAAGTGAGCAGAGTGACATAAGATAATTTGCCACATCTTTTTTTCAAGGTTATATCTCTAACCAAATAATGCTAGTAACAAGGAAAAATAATCAATATGGATCCTCATTCTAATTACTGAGCTGTATGTGATAAAGCTGAGATTTTCCTATGAATGAATGTTAACAAGTACAATTAATTTGATCAAAGAAAACTAGTAAAGAAGATTAAGATCAATATGGACCACAGTAACTCAAGTCTGATGAAATCCCACTTCTATTTTCCCTTTTGCTTATCTATTTCACACAGTTCTTAATAACAGTCACGCTCAGACAGTACGATACGATCAGGAAAATATCAGTCTCTCAGCATGACAAATCTGCATCATAGCAACTGGATCTTCAGTCTTGGTTAGCACGTTCCTCAATCCTGCACTACTACGTGCCTTTCCTGCCTCCTCCCTGCCTCCACTGCCTGGGTGACTGCCTCTACTTGGGTTTTGTGCCCCGTCGCCCGTGTGTGTGTGTGTGTGTGTGTTCTGTCCATACGCCTACGTCATGCCTTGTTATTTTCTTGCCTCTACCGGCTTGAACTGGCTGAGACAATTGTTTTAATGATGTCATTCTTTTTATTTCTTTTATGGATCATATGAGTCATGTTGCTGGTGGGACTTCCTCTCCTCTGCAGCCTCTGTTGGTTACTGTTTGTTACTGTGTTCAGTCAATGCCCCGTCATGAAAAAATGTTCTTGAATTATTTTGCTTATCTAAGTTTGTCACATATGTATATACTTTACAGGTTAAAAGTTTATGAGGTACAAATAACCTTGTACAGTCACACTTCACTAAGGTTATCCTCGAAGTGTGGTTGTGCAACTCAGTGACCCGCGTGCCAGGCCGCTCAGTGAAAGTCTTTTCTTTTCTCTGAACAAACCCCGCGACTAAGATGATTTTTTATTTAATCTTACGAAATGTGTGTGTGTGTGTGTGTGTGTGTGTGTGTGTGTGTGTGTGTGTGTGTGTGTGAATGGTGCTCGGCCTCACCTACCCCAATTTTATTGCGGCGACATCCGTGTGGGACGAGCAGCTACACGTGTTTTCTAGAGGACGTTTGCATTATGAAGGTCAATGACTCCTGCAAGAATGTAAATTTGTCTGTCTGTTATCCCGCACTGATGCCTTAGTGACTGCACCATCAACTTAGAACCATCCCTTCTTTCTTTCTCTCCCTCTGTCTCTCTGAGAAAGCTATAGTAGTCAGCAGGATACAGGTTCGTAGAAATATCTTCCCTCACAGCAGCAGTTGCGTCATAACATGAAATCATTGCAACACGTGCTGTGCTTGATACATTCAGCTGCACGAGCATAACATGTGTACAGGGGGATGTGTTGTCGCATCACGCTTGTAGCCTTTGTTCCGTCCGTCTGATGAACAACACTAACAGCTGTGTCACTGAGGGCATGAATCATACTCCTTTATGTGTCTGGCGAGTATTGATTAGTAGGAGAAGCTGTAGGAACGTGTTGAGGGCTGTTGCTTTGCTTGCAGGTGTCTAAACAAACATTATGAATTAAATAACATGTAACGTGGATATTGTATTTCTTTAGAGATCTCTAACTATTTTGCTGTGATGTGACCTTCAGCAAGCAGGTGAACCCGCGGATCATAGTGGCGGGCCTCCCACGAGAGGCGTGACGCAATCTTGGGAAAGTACGGGAGAGGAAACGCGGGCTAGCCGGTGGCAGTGGGCAGCGGTTGTTTCTAGTTCATCGTCCTCTAGTCATTTACTCACTTATCTAATTGGGTAATGAGCACATGGTACTAATGTGCTATGTGGTAAATGTCTGTTAGTTACACACACTCACACACACACACACACACACACACAGAGGGAAAAAGTGAAATCTTTGAAAACAGTTCTCTCGGTTCAGTCAGAGCTATGGGGTTTGCAGTATTGTTGCTTATTGCTTTGCCACTGTCTCTGCACGTTACGAAAATGAGACGAACCTTTTTGTAGTTGAAGGGCGAGGAGCAAACTATGGGATCACGTGGGAGGAACGGTCGGAAAGTTCCCCCGAGCTGAATGTTGAGTATTGATCACCTGACTCGCGGAAACCTCCATGACGAGGATGCCCAAGTGTTCGGTGCCACGCTCAGGTTATGTGCAATGGTTTCTCTTACGTCATGCGACCATATTATGACTGTTATTCTGTTCTTTTTGATTTCTGGGAGATGTGAGACAATATCATACAGTTCTGGCACATTTGGTAAAGCTATGCGCAAGCGCTAGGAGCGCGCGGGGTTATATAAGTGT